>NW_018165730.1:181196-225047 GCF_001263595.1 Phalaenopsis equestris | reverse complement strand
ATTCAGTAAACAAGCGTAGGATTAGTCAATGTTCTTTATGCCTGGACCAAAGGATAAAGAATAGGTATGCTCCTATTTGGCACAATATAATTTGAACTAATTTACTTTATCCATTCACTATAATTTCTTAACAAAATGAAGGATGCTTTCTTATATATTGAATATCACATTCGTACCTTCATTAGTATATTTAGTTATTTAATAGTTAAAATTACTTATTTATTTCAATTGCCTATTAGTGACAGATAAGCAAATTGAACTTCTTTGTTGTGACTAATGTATTGCTTTTCTAAAATCTTAGTTCTCAGTTCTAATCTTACTCCCTGTGGGATCGATATCTAGGACTCCATTAGAGCCCTGTATTACTTGAACGATACGTATACTTGCGTTGATAAGTGTGACTTTACAATTATTGAATTTTTATTACGTACATATTTATCGAATCTATAGCTGTTATTAAGTTTTGGTACACTTACTGAGGAATTAAATCTTTTAGCAGCAGTATTAAATACTTTTATTTTTAAGCATATATAAAGTCGCGGTCAGTGTTTCATCCTACCAATTTTATTTAATTAGAGCTTACATTCGTGTGAAATGATCACACAAATAGCCTGGAAGATGTGAGGATTCAGGTCGTGACAGACGAGAACCTCAGAATCCTAAGACAAGTTAGGGCTTTGTTGTACAAAGACCTAAAGATAAGGTGAGGATTTATGTTGCATAAGCAAACAACCTCAAAATCCTATGACTTGTTGTTTAATTCTAAGGAAGGGAATGGTTTAGCTGGGGAAGACATATTTTCCTGTTGAAGATGGTCATGTTGCCCACCATGCTAGCTCCAAGCTCCTTGCTAGCTCCATTCCATGATGAGTTTAAGTTTTCTAGAGTGTCAAGTTATGCTGTCAAATCAGGTGGCCCTATGGTTGTGGTTCTTTAAATATTATGGGGCATGTTAAAGTTGATTAGAGCAGTTGATTAGAGTGACACCGGTTAGGATCCTACGGTTCCCTCGTTTCGGCACCACTATTTTTTATTGGATTCACTTAGTCCAAATGAATTTACTAAACTCAACTTAATGAGTTCCATACTTTCATTTAGACCGTGGGAAGCGTCATTAGCAACCGTAGGTTACCTCCTCCAAGGGATTCCCGATCATCCGATAGAGACATTATAATTTAGTCGTAGTTGTTGTTTTTGTGATGTTTGTGATTAAATTTTGAGTTTTTATTTATTTTGAATGTTGTGGAGGTGATTTTTATCTTGGTTGATTTTAATTTTGGTTTTGAGTTTTGGTTTTGTGGCTATAAAAATAGTTTTGGTTTTAATACAGGGTGACATTCTTGTTTTAGCATGCAAGTTTTATAAGCATAAAAGGTACAATATGAAAGTACAAGAAAGATGGTACGTTAAAATATAAAAAGCGTACCTAGCCAGTCTTCTCGTTCCACCACTTGAAACTCAAAATGCCTCAAAATGTCTTCTCGTTCCACCACTTGAAACTCAAAATGCATGTGAGAGCATTTTATATAAAGCTGAAAGATCTACTTTTAGTGATCTACTCAACCCTAGGTCATATCTTGGTGGGTCTCTATTAATTTGATTAAAGATGATTTTTGTTAAGCAAAACATATTGAGTTTAATAGACCTCTGAGGTATCCAACATATCTAAAGAAAGAAGCATGCCCATGCCTCCCTCTCATTGCCTGGTGAAAAGTCTCGAGCTCTTTCTAAACTTATTATGTTGCGTAGTAACCCATCTTGTAAATACCTTTAATGCTCAATGAACATTTATGTTTCAATTATCCCTATGAGTAGGGTAATTAACACTTATATTTTAATTTGAGGATTATGTGAGTGAAGACCCTTAAAGAGGCAAGTTAATGTTGTCAAGACACTTAGCCAACTTTTTAATTTGCGCTTGTAGTATTTTTAAAGATGTTCAATTTTTAATGATTTTCACCTTTCAAATCCTCATTTAACCAAATTTTATTTAGCCTAGGTCACTACTAAGCCCTTTAGACTTTGCCCTTTAGACTTTTTTTTTTATAGATGTCTTAGTTATATTTTGAAAGAGATTGAATTTTAAGTGATGATGATTCATTTTTTGAAAGTCATTTGAACATCAAATAGGGGTGTTAAATAAGTGAGTAATCAACACCCAAAATCATACCCTTAAGTCTAGGATCATTTAATTCACTAGACTTCCGAATTTTTATAATTTAAGTAAATTACAAATTTATCTTTTAATTGGAAGGAGTGAGATTGATTTCTACCAATTAATCCCTTATGTTTCAATCATCCAAACATGTTGATTAGGATCAAAGGTTACCCATTTCCCCTTTCTTGAATTGAGCCTAAATGTTAATTAAGGTTAAATTCCAAAATTACATCTTCGCCTCTAAGGTTTTAATACTTGATAATTTATCAAATTTAATTCAAATGACGTTGGAATTTTCATCCAACTTCACTCATGGGTCAATTAAGACATCAGAGGAGAAAATGTGATTTTTCAAATTTTAATTTAATTTATATATTTATTTCTATGCAAGAAATAGGATTTTCTTAAAGAAAATTCCTAACTTGACCAAGGCAAAACATAATCCCTTGAAATTTTTGTTGGAGGTAGAATTAGACTAGAGAAACACTTGGACTAAATTTCAAGATTTTTAAAGTTTATTTTAATTATAAAAATTATTTCAAGTTTTGGAGTATTTATTAATTATAAAATATTTTAAACATGGAAAATTAAGTTTCACATTTTTATTAAATCTCTCTAAGGTCAAGGAACCTAAAGAAATAAATTTCACATTTGTTTAATTTTTCTTTGAATTGTTAGATTTATTTTAGTGAAAGTCCATTTTTAGCCTTTAAAATTATTTTAAGCTTCAAAATTTAATATCTTCACTTAGAAAATTAGGAAAAATAATCCAATTATTCTTAAGTGCTTAGGAAACAATTTAGAACATTTTCATGAATTTTATTATTTTTGTAATTTTTATCATTTTTTAATTATTTAAATATTAAGGAAAGGCTTAAAAATGAAATTTTTATTTTAATTACAAATTTATTTTTAGAAAATTCCTCTGATCACAGAGAACTCCTATAACAAATTTTTATAATTTTTTGTTATATTTTAATTGTTAAAAATCATTTTAGTGTTAAAAATGACATTTAACTTAGAAATTTATTTTATGTTATCAGATGAGCTCCAAATATTTTTAAATTTTTATGGGGAGTTCTCTGAACTTCAAATTATAGTAGAGATTTAAAATCAAGTCATTTAGATGTTTGTGTTTCCCAAAATTAATTTTATTTGCATTTTAGGGTTTTTGCAAAGTAGGTGCATTCTTAATGACTTAGATCATGAAGTATTTTCCAAAGATTTCTCTGGCCATAATAAACCTTTTAAAATTATCTTGGAATTTTCCTTGGAATTTTCTAAGTTCTTGGAATTTTCTAAGTAACATGCTAATTATTATATTTAATTTATGCAAATAATAGACATAAAATTGAAAAATATGGAACTCTATCTAGAGATCTCTTCTGACATTGGAAAAATCAGAGAATGTTCCCTAAGATAGAGGCAACAACATACCAAAATTTCATTCCATGGTGAAATGTCTACATGAATGGAGAATCAAAAGACTAAAAATAGTGTTTAATTAATTAAAGATATAATATGCATCAAATAAACTTCAAATTATTTCCACATTGTCTCCTCTGTTCACTGAGCAAGAGAGTATTTTTATTTTTTTTTTGTGATTTTTCTACACCAAGATATGAATTTTTGAAGTTAGGGATCATTTTCTGATTTATTTAATTCCCTATTTATCTACTTAAATGAACGGCGCAACCTCATCCTAGTCGTCTCTGAAGCTCCACGGGTCATTTTTTGGTTCGGTGCGGCCTTTCAACTAGGAAGCCACATGTCCCGTTGTTCACGCACCGAGAGTTCATCTGGCCAGATCTCGTCCGTTGATGAGATAAACACGCGATCAGATGGCTCCCCACCATCATCCCCAAATAGGCTAACCCGTGACCATTAACACTAAAACCCCTAAGATCTCACTCATTTCTCCACTAAATGACCTCAGGTTTGATCTTATGGACTCGTCTAAGTGTGACGAACATATCCATACGGTAAACATCCATACGGTAAACATTACGGTAAACATTCCATTAAACTAACCCTAATCAAATGGAGAATCAAAATAGGCTCGGGAAGAGGAGAAGTTCAATACCTTTGCTCTAAGAAGGCAAGCTTCAATCAGAGGTGCTCGACACGTTCGTGGAGGTCCAAGGAGGCTAAGGATTGAGTCTAAACTAAAACATGCTCGATAAAATGGGAAGAAATTTCTAGCAAGCAGAACAAGTATCACCATAGAAATATATATAAATATATATGTGTTCTCTAAATCTTTATTTTATTGTAACACAAACACAAAAACACATGATAAATGAGGTCAATTCTTCCCTTAACTCATTGCATCACACTACCTTATTTCTAATTTCTAACGGAATCACTAAACAAATATAGTGGGTGCTTATAAATGATTTTATTGATTCTAATCCCAAAGATAAGATTATCCCTAATATATTGGTTCACATGCACCAAATGCAGGCATCACCTTATCCCAATAATTAAGCATCTCTAGCAGTTATAAGGATAGTGTAAATTCATCCACATGTTACTCATCAAATAGGTTAGCTACTTCTATCAAATGAAAATAAAATCAAAGAAAAGAAGTGACAAAGTTGAGATGGAAATGTCACTATTAAAATTAATGATTTCTCTTGTAAAACTTAATTCTAGGTGAGACCAGAGTCATAGTGGACTTTTTAATCTAACTACTACAAGAGAATATATAAGTCTAGCCATAATAAGAAGTTAAGGAACCACCTCCCTCATAATATACAAAGATCTAATCAAACCACTAACAATCCAAACATATACCAATCATCAATTAAATAGATCAATCCACACTGAAGAAAACACAATACAACACTACCAATCATAACTCTCAAGCACACTAAATCAAATCACACTGATAACTATGGGTTGCCTTCCATAAAGCACTTTGTTTAAAGTCGCCAACCTGACAAATGATTCCACCTAGATCAAAATTCCTTTTAAGTAATTCTTGATCAATCATCCAATCTTTTCCAGATCCAGGGATTCCTACAAAGTCCTTAAATTAAAATTTGTCTTTCAGCTCTTCCATTTTAAATTGATTTATATCCTTGTTCCTCATATTTCTTTCTAGATCCAATATTCTTCTAGTGATTTTCTAAATTTTCATAGTAATATCATCTTTAAATTTTATAAGAAATGGATCTTTATAAGATACTTCATGATCTCCAAAATTTTAGCTTAGATGCTCTCTAGATAATTTAAATTCTGGATCAAATTCTTCTAGGTTACTCTTTTGTTCAGAGTTGTCTTTCAATTCTTCCACTTGGTACTGAGTAAATGGTAGAGGTGGTCTTTTTATGTTTATCTTAGTTGAGGAAATAGTTTTTTCTAATTCCATATGAATTATTTCCATTGGTCTTTCAGTCTCCTAATCCTTAATTCTCAACTCAAAGTTCTTTTGAAACATATCCTCAAATTCTCTTCTAAATATTAGTTCGATAACTTTAAATTGCTCATCATTCATCTCCTTAGGGTTTATGTCAGGGTCACTAGGTAAAATCTCTGGGGTAACTATTAATTCCATTAATAATCTACCTTAGTTGGTTTTCTATATTCCTTATTGCAACCTCTTGATTTTCCAGCTTACTCTTTTGGCTTTCCAACAGACCTGTCGATTCAATCACATCCTCTTATAACAGTGACTCCTTCTCCTCATTATGTGGGTTGGAGTTAAATCCATGTAGAAAATAATGTTCATTAGTATAATAGCCATGATTATTTTAACTACATGTCTGATCAAATTGATTATCTTCCCAAAATTGGTCTTCTCCTAAAAAATTATTATTTTTGTTAAAATCTAAATGGTTTTCACAACCTGCATTGTAATAATCAGAATAAGAATTATGTATCTCATGGCCAGCTTCTATCCATTGTCCAAATGAATTTTCCTCAATAATTGGGGTTCTATGAGGATATCTTTCTATGTATTAATCCAACTTCCTCTCAATATCTGTAATGTGAGAAATTAAAATTGTAAGCATATCTTCTTTATAATTTTCCACTCTCTTGGGGCATAATCTATCAAAGCTACTAGCATTATAATCCAAATCCGAATACTCATTTAATTGTTGATCCATCATTTCTACATTAAATTCATGGATTCCTTTCAAATCTCTCCCAAAAGTTCTCTCCAAATCTGACTTGTAAAATTTAAGGTTTGCACCTCCTGAAATCGAGGTGCCAACAAACCTATTTGAGCTATAGACCAATGGAGTCTCCCTTTGGGTCCTCTATACTGGTCTTGGCTAGACCCTAGCCTGGGGCTAGTGGGTAGGGGACCATCTACATGATTCTCCTAAAAGATCAAGGGATCAAAGTCAAAAACCTTGAGTTTATATTTGTGAGTGAATGTGAGTGAAAGTGTAAGTGAGTGAACTAGCTCCAGACCAACACCTAGGGTCAACACTACGACCAAGCAGTCCTATGGGGACTCTCCTTGAGCTCCCCCTTATTGACCCCACCTATCAAGTACAAGAGGTCAGGACAAATATGTGGAAGTTTAAGTTAAGAAAAGAAGAGTTTAGAACTTCTAATGGTGAGGGTTTCTTTTGTAGTCCTCTAGGAATAGTCAACAGGAAAGTCATATGGTTGGACCCTAGGCTACTAAAAAGGAAACTAGAACTCAACCAAAAGTGAGGTCAACAAATGGACCCCTAATAGGTGTGGTGTGCTAGGCTAGCACACCACACGTATTGGCATTGAACGACAAGCCCAATGAAACCAACACAGACTTCTAAGTCAATAAACAACGAAGTGTAGAATTGAGTTTATTTCTGCTGGGGAGTAACATATACTCTCACTGAGGAAAAGAAAGAAGATTTTGGGGACAATCGTCAGGTGAACTGGCAGTCCCAGTGAAGACTCAATTCAAATTGAATATATAAAAAAAGTTTGGATTTAAAATTAAATTTATAGGGGGTGAAATTATGTGCGAGGAAATCAGATTGAGTGGAAAACACAAGCACAGAAAAAGGAATAGGGTGTCAAAGCCTATCCTAAATGTAAGGATGGGAATAATATGTCTAAGCCTACCCTGATGATAAGGATGAGAATAGGAAATCAAAGTCTACGCCATAAGTGGAGATCAGAATAGGACGAGTAAGCCTACCCTGAAAGTGGAAATAAGAATAGGATGTCTAAGCCTACCCCGAAAGTGGAAATGGGAATAGGACGTTTAAGCATACCCGAAAAGTGTAAATGGGAATAGGACGTGTAAGCATACCCCAAAGATGGAACTGGGAAAAAGATGTTTAAGCCTACCTTGAAAGTGGAAATTAGAATAGGACTTCTAAGCTTACCCCAAAAGTGGAAATTGGAATAGGACATCTAAGCCTACCCCAAAAGAGGAAATGGGAATAGGTCGTCTAAGCTTACCCCAAAAGTGAATATGGGAATAGAACGTTTAAGCCTACCCCAAAAGTGTAGATGGGAATAGGATGTCAAAGCCTACCCCAAAAGGTGAATTGGAATTTAGGTTCTGACCTTGAAAGGAGGGATCAAAATTTAGGTACTGACCCCAAGATGGGAAATGAAATTTAGGTTTCAACCCCAGAAAGAGAATCAGATGACTTAATCCATTTAAGGTGGTATTAAACCAATCTTGAAGATTTTGAGAATATGATGCCTTACTCCATTGAAGGTGGTCTTAAACCTATCTCGAAGATATTGAGAATATGATGCCCTACTCCATTTAAGGTGGTCTTAAGCCTATTCTTAAAGAAGGGATCAGAATTTAGGTACTAACCTCGAGATGGAAATTGAAATTTATGTATCAATTCCACAAAGAGAATCAGATGCCTTACTCCATTGAAGGTGGTCTTAAAATAATCTCGAAGATATTGATAATAAGATGCTTTAATTCATTTAATGTGGTCTTAAACCTATCTCTAAGATACTGAGAATAGGTGGCCTTACTCCATTTAAGGTGGTCTTAAACCTATCTCAAAGATTTGGGACTCACATTCAACCTAAATGGTGACATAGAAATATTGATTCTTGGTGGTAACCCCGAGAATAAAGCGGACATAGTTTAGAGAATTTGTGACGCTAAGTTCATAGATATGTCACATGTGAAGATTGACATTGGTGTAGAAAGATTGCAAATATTTGTGAGGAGTGAAAGACTCCATGTAATAGTGGAGGAGTTGGTGTAGACAAGGATAGTCATGCTACACAAGCAAAGAGTATGAAATCTCAAGCTCGAGACAAACAAAATCAAAAAATTTATTTTCTATTCATGTTGTCTTTATCACATTTAGTTATAAAAGTATATTTTCAAAACTTAATTTTGGCTGGTTGATTTTTCAAAAAACATATTTTATTTAAATTTAGTTATAAAAATTTTTTTATTGTTTTATTCTTTGTTCATTTTAATTCAGAACCAACGTATGGTTCTGCGGCTTTTTATCCATCACACAAAAGAGCAATTTGATAAATATGTTGAAATAAAAAAGAACCTTCATTAATCTGCTTCAAATAGGTGTTACAGACTGAATACATACTGAAAGCATCAGAAGAGACAGTCATGCTGAATACATCTGAAACATCATATGCTGAATATATATGATATTTGCTGCTCTGACAAAATACAAAAGGTGACAAAAAACTATCTATTTGTCCTCTGTGGCACGAGGTTCTGATCAAGCTGACCTATTAAGCCACGCTCAAGGGCAAGAATTTCTCTTTGTATTTACTTAGAGGTACAACCATCTCATAGCTCGTATGGCTGTAACTCGTCCAATTCTGGATCCGGTCAAAATCCATATAACATCTTACTGTCTTCCATCCTTCTCAATTGTAATGGAAACTTTACGTCTTGGCGCTCCAAGGATTTAATGCGGGTGAGGTCTGCTTCATTTCCTTTCAAAATTAGTACCAAATCCACCAGCAATGGAATTGTAACTGATGCTTTGAACTCACTGGGTCCAACAACATTGTTTAGTTTGTCGAACAAAATATTGCTTTTACTGATGAACGAGGCCGTGCAGAATGGTCTAAAAAAATCATGATGATCTATATAAGGGGGGAATACAGTATCTCTCTTCATAAATGTTGATGATACAACTCTTTGGAATGCAATCTGCTGGAAGCACGCTACATTTAACCATCCTTTTTATCATCCATTTTATTGTGGGAGGCAATGAATCCACCTCGTCATGTCTTAAGATCCCCAGGGGGTTCCCTTGCTTATCCTTGCTGAAATTGTAGCAACAACCACATTGGATGGTTATCCTGCCTTTTCCACACATCTACTTTTGTGGTTCTGAATAAGTTCATTCCATCAGAATGCCAACTCGACCTCCATCTCTCAGGTTGAATACGTAGTCAAGGATGCTTCTTTCTTTACTTTTAGAAAATACTCTGTTGTACAGTTCCAGACCTTCCAATATATTGACAAATTTTCCCTGAATTTCTTCGTAGAATTCAAACTCTCTCTTCTTTACTTTGCTCATCTTGTCTAGTTCTGCTATGTTAACCCTCTGCAACTGTTGGGGTCGCTCCCTCAATTCAATATTTATAGGAATCCATGTCTGTTTTGTCTCTATATCTAGTGGAAAGTATGATTCTCTAATTGAGTGGCCGACTGTCTGTAATCCACTATCGATAGATGTGTACTCCTCTAGAGTGTTGTAAAGAATTAAGTGGGAGACAATACATTCTGAGCATTCCACAAATGCTCTTGTGTCTGGTATCTGTCTTGGGATCTCGGTGTTGCACGTCGGGCAACCCGCGCAAAGTTCATCTGAAAATTTTGGTAACATCGGCTCTGTAGGAAACTCAAACTCGTCCTCTGTGACAGGAAAACTGGAGGAAGTCTCTCTCTTTCAAGGATCATAGATCTTTCCCTCATGAATTGGGGTAAGAAAGTTTTCTGACTCTTTTAGGCGTCTTTTTTCTTCATGTAGGAAAGCTCTGTGTTTTCGTTGATTGGCATTTCTGCTTTGAGTTCTTCTTAGCGGTGCATCTGGCAGTCTCTCATTAGTAGCACTGACTAGATGTCCTATTGGCGCAGTTATAATGGACGGCAGGTACCTAGTCCCTTTCATCAGATTCTATTGTGCTATCACTTTCTTCCTCTTCAATGAGGAATCCTCTTTAGTGCTGATCTTTAACAGCGACAGTAGCCCTTCTTTCTCTCAATGACTGACCACATCCATTAGGAGACCCTCATAGTCCACATCGACCTGACTAAAGTTCAAGTCGAAGTCAATGATGCAACCCTAAGATACCCTTTCCTCATTAAGTGTGAGATTCCAACCATCCTTGAAAGCAAGAATCAGTTGTTCTCATGACATCTTTTCTGCAGACGACAGAAAAAACATCAGTACGTTGAAATTTAACAATAATAAGAACAAAACAAAACATTTATTAGATAAAATTTTCATTTGCACGGGTTCGACGATTATTTATTTATTTATATATATATTTTTTAATTTAGTAGAATATCAAACTTAAAAGAAGAAAGAAGAACATCAAAGTGTGCAACAATAAAAGTTTTCATTTTTTTTAGGTTGATTTATTACAAAATTTTGGACCCAGTCACAGACGCTTGGCCAAATAAATAATTTGAGAACAATCAAAATCTCAAAATCTCATTTTGAGCAATGTCAATTTGTATAATATGTCTTCAAATATTGTCCATTGATTGTCAACATAGGTCTTTCGCCTCAAAAAACCATGAGCCGGTAAGCTCCTCCTAATTAGACTTTCTCTACGACAAATGGTCCCTTCCAAGTTGGATTAAATTTTCTACCATTTTTGTGATGTGCAAGAATAGGTCTTTTAAGAACAAGAATGAGGTCACCCACTTTGAACGTCTTCAGGCGGACTAATTTGTCATGATCTAGTACCATCCTCGCATGGTGAAGTTCCAAATGTTGTTTTGCTTCTAGTCATTTTCCCTCGAGACTTTGTAATTCTTTAAGTCTGAGGTTTACAATTTCTTCTATTGTAATTTGGTTGGCAACAACAACTCTGAGAGACGTTGTCTAAAATTCTAGTGGCACTATAACCTCAAGCCCATAAACAAGTGCGTAAGGTGTATATTGAGTGCGAGTTCTAAATGTTGTCCGGTAGGCCCACAAAGCTTCCAATGTTTTCTTTAAGATTTGCATGAGCATCTTGTTGAAGTCTTCAACTAGTCTGTTTGCCATGGGATAGTAAATTGTAGAGTTCCTCCAGTATATCTCATGTCTTCTGACAAAATTTTCGATCTTTATGCTCTTGAAGGCTGTCCCGTTATCAGAAATCACTCTACGCGGTACACCAAAATGGTAGAGTATCAATGAAATCCTCTGGGGGACAAACCAATTCTTTTGTAACTTTTGCTAAAGCATCGACATGGGTGTTATCTCCCCATGGAATCTGATAAAGAGTCAGACTGAGGATCTGTTCTAGTAGCTTCATTGTGTACTGGTGGTATTCTTCTAACCTTGGCTTCAAAATTTTGTATTGTTCGATAACTTGTTTAATGACGAGTTGTTAGTGCCATAGATGGTATTATCTGTTATATCCATTGAGATTGTCAATTCCAACTTGGTGATTAACACTTCATATTCTGCTTCATAGTTTGTACATGGCTTTGTCATGTGATAGGAGAATTGATCGACACTATTTAGTTAAGGAGTTGCCCGTTTGAACCTGTCGGTCACCGGAAACAGAATCCTCCATATCTTTTAAAGTTTAGATGAAAGAGCACTACACCTTATGCTATGTATCTATCCCGAAAGACAAATACAAAACTTGGGGTGAGGCTAGATCAAACAAGCTAAGAAATATATGACATCTATTTGGTATGTGAAACCTTTTTTATTTGTAAGCCGACAAGTTCCTCTATTTAATATGAAAAATTAAATTGTATTTATAATAAGCTAGGTTCAGAAAAGTTTCTTATAAATGCAAGCCTTATAGTTAATTACATCTTAGACAACCAAAGTTACCTAAGAAAACTCTCCATCCTAAGAAAACTCTCCCTAAGAAAACTCTCCATAAAAATCAAGGGATATTATCTTCAAGAATTTCAAAGGATAAGACTTTTCAAAGAGATCAGCTGAAGAGTTGTGAAATGGGAATGGATTGAATTTGGAACATTTATTATGGAATCCAATGGAAGAAGAAATAGAGGTTGTCACGAATCCTGAGGAGAACCTCGGTGACTTCCCAAGCTATCCTACAATTTGGCCTCAATTTAGAGGAGAAATATTTAAATGTTTCATCTTACCAATTTTATTTAATTGGGGCTTACATCTATGTGAAACGATCACACAAATAACTTAGAAGATGTGAGGATTTAAGTCATGAAAAAAGATAACCTCGAAATACTAAAGTGAGTTAGGACTTGTATTGTATATCAGAGACATACAATGGCCTAAGGAAAAGTTGATGATTTATGTCACACTAGGCGGACAACCTTGAAATACTATGGCATGTTGTTTAATTCTAAGGAATGGTTTAGGCTGATGTAAACATCTTTTGCTGTGAGTTTAAGTTTTCTAATTTGTCAAGTCATGATGTCAAAATCAAATGTCTCCTAAATTTATGGTTATTTAAAATTAATGGGGAATGTTAAAGTTGATTAGAGCGATACCCGTGCTGCTTCTGTTCTTGCATCCTCCTAACAAATGAGACATAAAAACCAAAACATAAAATATAAGGCATCTGCCCTTGGCAAAAATGTTATTTCAAAATAACGAGTGCAAAAAATTACCAACAATTAAAAAGAAATCTATGCATACAATTGAAAATTTTCTCAGTTGCGACTACATCAAACAAGAAACCAACAAAATCAGTTGAGGACAAAATTTTGATTGGCAGTGAATAAATAGGACTTTTTAGAAAAAAACGAAATTTTTTAGGACCTATTTTTTTATTGGATGCAATTAATAATGTGCGATATAGGTTCTACAACTCCTTAATTTAATGATTTCTATTACAAATGACTGAATAAAGCCATCAGGTTCTAAAACATGTCGTTAGCAACCGTAGGTTGTAATAGATCATAAGCGAATGTTACGGGTTGATGCGTTAATCCGATAGAAACGTCACAACAGTAAATGTCCTTTACCTCTGATGTGCTTTTGAACGCTCTATAAATTCAGCAGCATTTTGACTGTTGTGGCGGTGAATTTTATCTTGTTTAATTTTTAAATTTTAGTTTTGGTTTTGTGGCTATCCTATTAGTTTTGGTTTTAACATGCAGGGTGGCATCGTTATTTAACATGCAAGTATACAAGTAGGAAACGAGAGGGGCATTAAAATAAAAGTAAAATGTGATGTAATTACTTAAAAGCTTACTTGTCGATTGTTCCTGCTCCTTCAACCTTAAAGGTTAGCTTTAGCAACATGTATATAATTTTCCAAGGAATTCAAATTGCAGGAGTAGATGAAGGTGTAGCTGCCAAACCCAAAGTTATGACTTTATTGAGTCTCAGATGATCTTAGTGGATGATTTTAGAGCAAAATATTATAAGTTCAATTTGCCCTTCAAAATTTTCAAGAGATTCCAAAGTGCTCAGAGCATGACCCTGAACCACCTTGAAGATTTCTTAAAACATTTTGAGTTCATTTAGAGCTTATTATATCGTTCTATTAATCATCCAAGGTTAAACTAAGGTTATCCAATTGCTGAAGGAAACTTGGTGTTCTATTTATCCCAAGGTTAGGACACTCCATTAATCAATTGATATTTTATCTAAGAGTTATGTGAGTGGGTGCCTCTAAGGCAGGTTTGAGTCATAAGAGATTATGGTGCCCAATATTAAAGTCAGGTTTGTAGTATTTAAAAATGTTAATCTTCAATCATACTATCTTCTAAATCTAATCAATTGAGTTTAGAAATCGAGCCTAGGTCACTACCAAGCCCTTAACAATCATAGTAGAGAAATTGATTGTGGTTGAAATTTTGGTTTAAGTGACAAATGTTCTTATTGAAATATCAAAACATCACCAATTTTAGGCCTAAGATAAGCAAATAATCATCTTTCTAGCTAAGCACATCACTTAAGAACCATTTGATCTTAAATGACTTCCAGGCCATGATGATTACACAAGTTAGGATTTTGTTCATATTATAGCAAAGGTGGCAAGTGAGTTTCTACGTTTTAATCCCATTGTATTTCAATCATCCAGACATGTTTGTTAGGATCAAAATTACCCATTTTCCCTTTATTAACCCTAAATTTTGATTAAGGCACCAAAATCCAAAGTTACTCCTTTGCCTTTGGGGCTCTTCACCTCATAACTCACTAATCAAAATTGAAATGACTGTAAAAATTTTAGAGTGTCCTATCCATGGGTCTATTAAAACATCCAAGGAGAACTTGTGGATTTTCAAAATCTAATTTAATTTAAATAATTATTTAAATTTAAAAGGTAGTAATATTAAAGTTGATTTAACTTAACTATCAAAAATAATGTTTTTATTCATGAGAAAATTACTAGTGATCCCCTTAGGTCAAAGAAACATTTAGACAAAACTTCATGATTTTCTTTAATTAAAATTATTATTATTATTATTTAATCATTAACAAATTTCAATGATTTAATTAAATGGAAAATAATGTTTTAATTATAATTTTTTTTTATATTCTTATTAAACTTCTCTTAGTTCAGAAGACTTAGAGAATCAACTTTTATATATTTATGATTTTTAATTTATTTATTATAATTATTTTTAAAGAGAAAAATAAGGAAAAATTCATTTTTAAGGTTTTAAAATTTATTTTTAACTTGGAAAAGGTATGAAAAATATTTTAATGAGTCCCAAGTGATCAGGAGACTATTAGGCACATTTTAAAATATTTTTTGGCTTTTTTGTAGATTTCTTAATTATTTTTAATTATTTTGAATTTTAAATAACGGTTAAAAATCAAGTATTTTCTCAAAAAGAACCTTTATTTTTCCTAAGTTCTCTTGATTACAAAGAACTTAGAAAATTACTTTTTGTTATTTTCCCAAGTGTATTTAATTTATTATAATTATTTTTGTAAAAAGATACAAGGTTTCTTAGAAAATCAACTTTAGTGCTCAAACTTAATTAAATAATTTTTAAAATCTTAGAGTGGGTACACATGATTTTAATTCACATTATGGAATTAATTTTGTTAAATTTTTATTAGTATTTAATTTACATAAATTACTACAAGATATATACACTTAAGCAAATATAGAAATTTACCAAATTATTCAAGCCATCATGATATTTTTCCTAAGCTTCTCTAACCATAGGAAACCTACTAAAATTATTCCCATAATTTTCTATGTGATCTCTTAATTTTGATAATTAAAATAAGCCAAAATAGTCCTCTTAGCTTGAGAATTAAGGTTAGAAGCATAGAGATGTCCTCTGAAATTGGAAAAATCAAAGGGCATAGCCTCTATCATGAGGAACAAACCCTCAAAATTTCAAGCTATAGTGAGTAATATTTGATCATAATGATTTGAAATAATCCAGAGAGTATTTAATCCATTAAAAATCACGGAGTAATAAAATAATTTTTATTTTTATTCACATTATTCTCCTCAATTCACTGAGTAAGAATATATTTTTCTTTTATTTTTATGATTTTTTTAGAGAAATATATGGATTTTTGAAAGTCAAGCATTTAATTAATTCCAAAAAATCCATATTTTTCTATTTAAACTTGCGACGCCAACTCATCCTACGGCGGCTCTGAACTCACATGTGGTCTCCGCCATTTGACGCCACCATCCACCTCAGGTGCCATGCGGCCCACCTTTTCACTCTAATTGTTTGTTTGGCTTGATCTCCTCCGTCTATCCAATACACGCGCGCTCGGACGACTCCCCATCATCATCCCCAAATGACCTAACCCGAGAGTCATTCACTCTAAAATCGTAAGATCTTCATCTAGACTCAACCAAATTGCATGGGGTTTTTTTATATACCTTCATCTACTCAAAATGAGTATATCTATATGGCTTATATGGTATGAAATACAGTAAATATGTATGGAGAATCAAAATAGGATCAGATTACGGTTGAGGAACAATACCTTTGTCTGAGAGGGGAGGACTCAATCAAATGGTTGTGGACTTGTGGTAGCTTTGATTGGGTCCAACGAACCTCCAGATGAAGTCCTAGATCTTAGTGAATTGTCTAGATATGATTTCGACCAAGCTCAATTTCAAGTGTTGGTATGTTAGAGGCTGTTTGAGAGGGGGCTTTTTTGGGGGATTAACTCCTCTTGCTCTGGTGATGGTGTGGGCACAATTAATTGGAGTTTGGTGGATTGTATAGGTATGTGGAAATATGTCCTTATTCAAGCTGAATTTTTGAACTCAAAATTGAACACTTATAGTAGGAACCAGAGGGGGAAAGTTGTGGGATTGAGTTAATGAGTTCTTGGAGAGTCTCTAGATACAAATGGATAGAGTATTCCCAAGGGTTTTGCTAACCTTCCCTTTAGTTGTGGAGGGGTTAATTTAAAGTCATGGATGCCTAGTGGAGCTCAGGGCTTGACAGTGGGTGCTAAGGCTTGTTGAGGTGGAGTGAAGAAAAGCACAAGCATCCAATTGAAGTGAGCCAAGTCAGGAAGCTAAAATTTTAGGTTTTAGCCATTTAGGCTCCTTTTGGGTAACTATTTATAGTGGCTGAGGTGCTGGATAGCCAAGGTTTAGTCATGTTTTGGCTCATGGAGGTCAGGAAAGGGTTAATTATGATTTACTCCCAATGACAAGTGACGGTTGCAAAGTATTTTCAAAATAGGGCTAAATATGGCTAAGATCCCCTAAATCAAGGGACCATTAGTCAATATCTCACCTAGGTGTTCTAGGTGGAGGGCTTAGGCTGGTCAATAGAGTCCAAATGGTGGCTGTGGTGACATTAATATGGTCACTTTCATATGGCAAGGCAACTTTTGTGAAGGGGTTCAATTTGGGTCAAATTGTCTTAAAGTTGGGTTTAGTTTAGGCTAGCCATGACAATGAGCCCAATTAATTGATCAATTTTGTGTGGTAAAATGTCATGAGAGATTTAAAGAAGAATTAGAGTGGTTTAGAATTGATTTGGTGGGTCAATTTGAAGGAATTTGGGCATTTAGTTAATTTGGGAAAGTTGGGTTAGACTTGGGTTTAGGTTGTGCTAAATCTGGGGCTAAGTCCAAATTAAGAGTTCAAAATGGTCTTTAGGAATGTCATGAAAAGTTTTCAACATTAATTGGGTGCCAATTTTGGGGTTAGAACATTCAATTTTGTGCTATTTGGGCACATGGCTAAATTGGGGCAAATTTGGGGATTTTAGATTTTGGTTGCAATTGAGTGATATTAAAGCCTGGTAAAGGCCAATTTAGGGCTCAATTTGATTAGTAGTAATGTTAGTAAGAGTTTGGAATCCAAATTGAGGCAATTGAGTGGGTTCAAATGGGTGAGAAATGATCATATAGTCAAAATTGAGAGTTTTGGTTTGGATCAAAATTAAGCTCAAAGTATGGGTCAACTAAGCTTGAATTTTGTTTGAAATGATCATAGGAAAGATGAGATTGAGTTTAGAATTGAAAAGTGGGGAAAGTTGGAATGAAATTGATGTACATTTGGGGTGAATTTGGAGAAATTGGGCCTTTAAGGGCAATTTGGGGCTTTTGTGTCAAAGTTGGTCAAATTTATCAACTTGGGTTTAATTGAAGGGTTCAAATTAGTTTTAGAGACATTTGAAATGATTTTGAGGCTTTTGGAAAAGTTTAGGCTATCAAGTGTATTTTTGTAATTTTAGCCAATATGGGGGTATTTTGGTAAATTGGCTAGATTTTTGGGAGTTTTGGGCAATTTATGTAGTTTCAAATGATTTGTGATGATTTTTGAACAAATTTGAGTGGTTTCAGTAATTTTGGGAATTTTGGTTAAATTTGGGATTAGGGGGTGTTTTGGTAAAGGTGAGGTGCGAACCACCCCATTTGAGTCATGAACCAATGGAATCTTCTACTCTAGGTCCTTTATGTACTAGACTAAGCTAGACTTTAGCCCAGAGCTAGTGGGTCTAGGGGACCATCTACAGGAGTCACCTAAAGGGTTAAGGGGTCAAAGCCAACCAGTTTGGATTTAGGTTTGTGAATGGGATGTGAGTGAAAGAGAGTGTAAGTGGGTGAACTAGCTCTAGACAAACACCCAAGGTCAACCCTAATGCCAAACAATCCTATGGGGATTCCTTTGAGCTTCCCCATATTGACCCTACCTACTAAGTGCTAGTGGTTTGGACCTACATGTGGAACTTCAAGTTGAACTTCAAGTTGAGCAAAGGAAGCAAAGGAAGGTTTAAAATTTTTAATGGTGAGGGTTCCTTTTCTAGTCCTCTAGTAATAGTCAATAGAAAAGTCCTATATCTAGAACTTAGGCTAAAGATGAAATTAGATCTCAACCAAAAGTGAGGTCAACAAGAATCTCAGCATACCCTTTCCTGACGTGATGAAGATCAGACCAATTCCTGCTTTTCCCGGTATAACTATTCCTGATCATTTATCTTTTCTAGCTGAAGAAGCTCCGTCGAAGTACATCTCCCAGCGTTGCACACTGGAAAATTTCATTTGTAATACCTATTCATCTAGTAACTCATCATTAAAATGGGAGCCAAATGGAAGTGGGTCTGTGAAAAAATCTACTAAAATCTATCCCTTAATAGCGCGGAGGGAAACAAAAGTTGTATCGAATTACCATAAAATAGTTGATCACCTTGCTAAACATCCGGAGAGTGTTGGTCAGGTCATACAATATTACAATTGATTAAATTTTGAAATAAAAGCAATTTTATGAGAGAGCATGTAATGCCTAAGCTTTTGGGTGGCGAAAATCAAAGCTAGACAACGTTCCTTAATAGGTAGATACTTTACTTCCACTGGTATTAGACATTGACTTAAGTATTATAGGGCATTTTCCTTGTTTTCATCATTCACCTGAGTCAACAGAGCTTTGAGAGAGTCATCTAAGGCCGCAGTATAAAATATCAACAGTTTTCCAATGATAGAGGCTGCCAAAATATGAGGTGTCATTAAGTAATGTTTAACATCCTCAAACGCCCGCTTGCATTTCTCTTCCCAAATGAATTTGACATCCTTTTTAATTAATGTCAAATTGGGCTAACACCTACCTGAGAGATTAGAAATAAAGTGTCTCAGATATGTCAACTTTCCTTGAAAGGAGCATAATTATTTCAAGGTTTTAAGAGGAGGCATTTCCAAGATAGCTTTAATCTTATACGGGTCGATCTCGATTCGCCGATGACGAACAATGAATCCTAGAAATTTCTGAAGGTGATGCTGAAGGCGCACTTTAAGGGATTCATCTTGAGATTAAATTATTGTAATCGTTCGAACACTATTCTCAAATCGTACAAATGGACTATTTTATGTTTACTCTTGATGACCATATCATCCACGTAGCACTCCACTTGGTTGTGAATTAAGTCATCAAAGATCTTCGTCATTGCCCTATGGTATGTTGCTCTAATGTTCTTTAACCCGAATAGCATCACTATGATGAAGAAAATTCTAAATGATGTCCTGAAGGTTGTAAGTGTTGCATCCTCTGGAGCCATCTTGATTTGGTTGTAACCTAACTATAAATCCATGAAAGAGAAAATTTCATGTATTAGCAATAGAAATTCATCTTTTGGACAGGCTTTGTTTAAATTTTTGAAGACGACACATACACAGATTTGTCCATTTTTCCTCTTAACTGGTACAATGTTAGCTAACCATGCGAGGTATTTCTCTTCTCTTATAAATTTAGCATCTATCAATTTCTTCACCTCGGTAATGACTTGTTGCTTTGTTTCGAGGCGTATTCTGCTGGGTGCTTATTTTATTGGGGTCATATCTTTGTCCACCCCAAGCTTATGAACTGCAACTTTTGGGAATATTCCTGACATTTCATCATAACTCCATGCAAAGCAATCTTTTAATTTTGATAGTAACTTGATCTATTTTGAATAATCTTCATTGATGAGTAGAGAACTTATAAATGTAGGTCGGGGTTGTTCTTCAGTCCCGATATTAATTTCCTTCAGTTCATAAACATCTACTTTAATTTCATCCTCAAATTCTGGCGAGTCATTTTCTATTAACAGATCTTGAGATTCATGCCCTACATCGAGTCAATTCTCTCCTGACCGGCTAGTAATGACCATGCAAAATTATGAATCATCGATTAGTCCAAAAGTACCAAATTCAATACCCTCATTCGAGTTAGGAGTTCAACTTTTAACATTCCATAATTTTTCAAAAAGCTGTAACTTAACTTTTGGCATTTGCTTTGGCACATATTCCTGTTAAATTAACTTTTATGCATGTGGAGAAAAGTAACCAAAAGGTAATTCCATTAATTCATTAGGATTCTCATCCAATTTTACATGATTTTCAAGATTAGCAGAAGTAGAAGCAAGGTAAAGTGTGATCGGCTTTAAACCAAAGCTATGGACTTCCTTGAGGAAGAATCAGAGTAAGGGTCATGACATTCACATAGTAGTTGATCAAATCATACATCGACTCATATTCACTTTTCTCCACCTCTTCCAAGGAGATCTTGTACTGTGATTTTTTCTATTTTATCATCATCATTTCCTCCTTGGAGCTTTCTTCATCATCAATGTTGATGGTCGGCTTAGTCCATCCAGTAATTGTATTGGTTCTTTCCGGTCCATGTCCCCGGCATCGACCTCGGATGTGCGAACTAAAAGAACCCCCACCAACTCATTGCAAAAGAGTGGAGGCAGATTGCAAGAGTGGAGCTGAATGACTTTACCCTCGTGATCCTTCTGAATCTTCATTTTTATTTGTTACAACTTCACGAGAGAAGATATTTTTCTTTGGAAGTAAGTAGTAGGCTGCATCTTCATGAATGCCAACTTCATGAACTGAAAATTTTTGTAAATCTCCTTTAATGCAATGTTTTTGTCCTTCTTTATAATATTTGATGCACTGATGTAGGGAAGATGGAACCATGTTGTGCTCTTGAATCCATGGTCAACCAAGTATAACATTGAAAGAGTTATCGACATCGATTATATGCAATTTTAAAATTGTTACTAATTCTCTTACTTTCATAAGCAATGTAATTGATTAAAGAGCTCTTTCTCCTTTCTGATTAAATCCTCTTAACATCACTTAACATCATTTTATCAGCAGCTGTAAGCTCTTGAGCATCAATATCCAAATATGTCAATGTCTGTAGACTCATTAGGTTGAGTGATGCTCCTGAATCTACCAAAACTCTAGATAATACAAATCCGCCGATATTAATAGAGATGTAGAGTGGTTGTTTGTGGTCAGCAGTATCGAGCAACAAGTTTTCATCTATGAAACTTATCCCAGGGTGTTCCTTTAATGAACGAACATCATCCGACGATGTGCTGGCCAACTAACCTAAGCAAATCTTTGGGTCAAGCAAGGTTGTAACGAGAGACTCTCTCATCTCCTTTGACGGGATCAAAGCATCGTAGATGCTTAGTTTGGCTGACAACCTCCTAAGATGACCTAGCACGTTATAATCCACTTTATATAATCCTCTAATCTTTACTTAGTTATTTGGTTCTTCCACTACGGAGGTGGAGGTAGCTCTTCTTGTAATACTATTTATTTTCCTTTATCTAAGGGAGCTGACCTTGAGGGTAACACTTTCCCGCTCCTTAGGTTTATCTCTAAGTTTTCTTCTCCTTCTTGAAATTTTTCAGGTTAATTTTTTGTTGCTTCTTCTTCATCAAACAGATCCAAGTTGATAGCAAGTGGTGTGCCATGATGCTCAAGGACTGGCTCCTCACTCTTTGTGCTATTTTAACTGCTATCGTCGTTATATTCTTCGTCCTTGTTAATGGGTTCATTGGACTTATGTACGACTTGAGGATCATTTTGGGAATTAAGATTGGTGCTAGATTGAGCAAAGTCAGTTACGTTATCACTAGAAATAATTAAAATATAGCCAAAATCATAATTATTATATTCATAATACCCTAGCCGGGCAAAAATATAATCATACATGGTCAGGGGTTTGAGGATTTTCTTCCTCAAATCTGAGACAACCAATGTCGTTCTTCTCTTTCTCCTCTGGTTGCATGGTTTCTCTGGAAATATCTCCATCTTTAGCTAAGCAGGCTGTAGACTCTGAACGGTTGCCTACGCTGAAGCGGTCTGAATCTGATCCAATATCTTCTTGGATGATTTGTTCCAAACTATACTCCATCCATCTTCTCCTGAATAGGGATCTATCGAAGTGATTGGCTTGGTCAAAATCATATTTATAGAACCTTCTTAAGTTTTTTTAAATATTCTTCTAGGATATTTACATTTCCTTCTTTAAGATTTTTCTCGAGCCAACACTTGAAGACGAAACCTTCCTCTATAGTATGCCAAGCATCTTGTGGTATGGTCAATAATTGGGTTGATCTTTCTTGTTGAATTCCTCAAGTTTCCTTGGTTTTGACAATCTAAACTTGGGCTTCTTCATTAGACTTCTATACATTTTGAGTACAGATTTATCGTTGAAGGATTAAGCCATGCTCTTTAGTTCCAAAAGGGTCAGACCCTTCTTATTTTTTATTCGATATAATCCTCCTTGATGCGACTGCTAGGTAGACTGGCCATATTGTTGCATTCCTTATTGAGCATGCTGTGATGACGACTGGGAAACTTGATGAGAATGTTCTTCTTGTACCTTCATTGGTTGCTTTCCCTTATCAACCGTTGTTACTATCTCGGACTTCTTCTTAAATATTCGGGTTATTCTGGCCTTTTCTAGTTTCTTCTGAGAATCTATGTATTTAACTTCTTGTAGATTGCTAACTTGGCTGAGTAGTTTCTCAAAGGACTTGATGGTGTGTCCCTTAAGCATGAAAACTACTGGACCATGGATGCTTTTGAGTAGGATCTCAATCGCAAGATGTTCCTGTAGCTGTGGTTCACATTTCATGCTAAAGTTTATCCACCTCAATATATAATCTATTAGAGTCTCGTTAGGCTTTTGCCTCTCTATCATGAGATCTTGAATAGAATTATGATGTTGCGCTCCAATAAATCTTTTCACAAATAACTGTTGTAACTTAGCAAATGTTTTGACTGACCTGTTGAGTAGCTCAACATACCAATCAAATGTTATTCCTAACAAGCTACTGAAAAACTGACGGAAAAGCAAGGCTTCGTTACCTCTGGTATTACCACAACTGGCTCGAAAATGCGCTATGTGCTATCTGGGGTTTCTAGTCCCATTAAATATCTTAAGGTTTGGTGACACAAAACCCTTAGGATAGGGTACCACATCGAACTCCTCCAGGTAGAGTGTACCCTTTAAAATCAATTCACCACCTTGAGATTGGGCTAAGGCCTCCCGAACTTGTTTGACCATTTGTTTAAATTTCTTTTTCTGGTATGACGCTTGATGGAGAATCCTTCTTCTGTTGATCATCTTTATTAGCTGAGGCAACTTCCCTTCTTTCATCTGTGATATGTAAAATCTCTGGTTGATTGACTTCTGGAGAAGCTAACTATTGTGCTTGAGACTGTTCGTAAACTTTAGCCATGACAGCCATGGAAGTGTCCATCTCTTCCATCCTTTGCTCCATTTGGTTGATTTGCTCATCCCTTAGTAGAACAACCTTACTCAGCGCATCTTCGACATTCTCTTCAATGAAAGTTTGGGCGTTGTGCGTAGATGCAACGATTCTAGTTTCGATGACAGGTATATCCATGAAGTGTTCATCGAGATAGTTGTTAAAGTTAAAAGAAACCCCATGTTCTCGGACTAACTCAAAAATCTCGACACTGAACTTCTCAATCTTTTCCTTGATTATTGATTCTTGTATCATCTTAAGATCCGACAGACTCTGTTGAACATCCTCTATTTGTTCATCCAACTCGGTAGCAATAGCTGTGATGATATCAGACACTTTGGACCCTTGCTTCATTACATGATGTTGCCTTACGAGATCACTGAACCGTATTGGTACGAAAACCTTAGATACTCATACCTTTTTCTTCGACGGTGATGTCTTGAGATGGTGTCTTAATAGAGGCATCGACATGTCAAAGAGAGGTATGCTTCCCATGGTGTTGACCAGATATAGTACTGGATAACCTCTTCATCTTTTCCTTCGGAACATTAAAGACGTCCCTATGACTGGTAATTGGTAGAATTCTCGGACCTAGACGTGACTTAACTGGTCGGCGGTCTGCAAGTCTTAGAGTAGCAATAGTGGAATCGGTGGTGATGATGGTAGCATCAATTCTGCTTCCCAGGCGGAACCTCATGGGAAAGCGAGCAGACAAAGTTTAGTTGATCTTTAAGATCGTCTGACATATCTGACATCTCTTAAAAAATTTTTTCTTCATGCGAGGGGATACTGCACATCCAACTCATTTAAGTAATTCATTGACTAAGCAACCCTCCTTGGTAGCTAGTCTCTGTAATACTATACTAACTGGGGTGATAGGAGTGGGCTTCTTCCTTTCCCCACCAAGTCCATGAGGTAACGGTAAAGAAGCAGCAATCTTCTGGATACTTTTGTACTCATTGGTGTCTATTAAGGGATGGAACCTACTCC
Organism: Phalaenopsis equestris; assembly: GCF_001263595.1. Classification (NCBI taxonomy): domain Eukaryota; kingdom Viridiplantae; phylum Streptophyta; class Magnoliopsida; order Asparagales; family Orchidaceae; genus Phalaenopsis; species Phalaenopsis equestris. Next base: position 200,319 of record NW_018165730.1, on the reverse strand, counting down.
CTCGCAAAAGCGGATATACTTTTTGCAATCCTAGTTCCTCCTGGTGAGGAATTTCATCAACAGACATTTCTTTAGAAATCTGGGCTTTAGTAGCCTTCCGAATCTTTCTGTTGCAATTTCTTCTTTGTGACCGAGTTAATGGCATAGTTCTTGAACTCGATCCAATTTCAAATAGTGAAGGCGGGATGGTGAATCCTTCAATTGTATCTTCAACGATCATGACGTTTTTTTTTTAGTAGAAGCAGGAACAACAGGCTTAGCAGGTGCTGGGGCAGTAGTATTTACCTTCTTGTAGGAAGGGAAATCCTGAGGACAATTCACGTTGAACTCAGCTGAGAACTCATAAGCTTTCAGAACGGTAACTTTCATTATGATAAAGGGAGCCTTTATGAGCATGACTTCAATTTCATCAAATCAGGCTACAAACTTGATAGTGGAGGTAATGTTGTGAGCATCGCAATTGGTTGGCAGGTTGGCAGGTTGCACGAGAAAGTGAGCATAGGGAACACCATTACAACAACTTCAAAAAGAAAGCTTTGGGTTTTGTTATTTGACCAATACCTAATAATTCTAGTGCGAGAACTAAAAATTAACAAAGGTCGATTTATAGTCTGGGCAAGTCTTTTATTTTAATTTTAGTTTGTGAAAAATATTTCAGTATTTAGTAAAAGTAACTTTGAAAAATGGTGAATTTAATTAATTATAAAAATAAGGTTTAATGAGCAAGGGCAACATGACACATTTTTATTTAATTTGCAAAATAACATACTAAACTTGAAAGGATAGTGAAGTTTAGGACCTAGTGGGGGATTGACTTCACAACGCACAATGCCCAGGCGTAACTAGTCCACTAACACTCCTATTGGGGGTTCAACCCACATATAGATTAAAAGTCCTAATGAACCCTTGAATCTCTATGTTCAAAGGTGGTTGAACATACAATCTTGAAGTCTGAAAGAGCTTACCGTACTTACCCAAAAAAGAAATGGGTGAATTATGTTAATGGAAGAAGGGGATTTTGGTCTATAAGGGACATTAAGGGACATGGACACATTACTATGGACACATTACTGATGTATGAAGATGATATTCCCTGATTTAAATGGAGAGAAAAACTAGTCCCCAAAGGAGTCACCAGAAGATGTCGGCACAATTTTAGGGGTGTCATCCTACGGAAGCTGTCGATCACTAGAATCAGAATCTCGTCGCCTACTTTGGAGAGACATTTTAATTTACATATACTTATTTAATTTTAGAAAAATATGAAATCAAACTAATCTCATATCTTTCAAAGTTTAGATGAAGGAGCGCTACACCTCAAGCTACGTATCTACCTCGAAAGATAAACACATAACTTGATAGTGAGGCTCAATCAAATAAAACAAGAAATGTATGACATCCATTTCTTCTGCAAAATCATTTTATTTATAAACCGACAAGTTCCCCTATTTAATATGAAAATTTAAATAGGGTTTCCTTTAAAGGCAAGCCCTTATAATTAATTACATCTTAGATAACCGAAGTCTCTTAAGAAAACTCTTAATAAAAATCAGGTGATATGGTCTTCAAAGTGGTCAAAGAGATTGGACAAGGAGGTTTGAAGGGGGAATCGTTCAAATTTGGAACATTTTATTTTGGAATCCAAAAGACGAAGAACTATGGGATGTCATAGATCTTGAGGAGAACCTCAATGACTTCACAAGTTATCCTATCATTTGGCTTCAATTAAGAGGAGAAATATTTAAATGTTTCATCCTACCAATTTTATTAATTGTGAAATACATTTGTGTGAAATGATCACATAAATAGCCTGAAAGATATGAGGATTTAGGTCATGACTGACGACAACCTCAGAATCCTGAAGTAGGTTAGGGGTTAAATTGTATAGCAGAGCCATACAAAGGCCCAAAGGAAAAATTGAGGATTTATGCCGCACTAGGCAGACAACCTCAAAATCCTATAGTTTTTGGTTTAATTCTAAGGAATTGTTTAGCTGGTGTAGACATATTTTGCTATTGAAGATGGTCATGCTGCCCACAATGCTAGCTCCAAGATGCTAGCTCCAAGCTCCTCGAAGCTCCTCGTCGTAGAAAGTTTAAGTTTTCTAATGTGTCAAGTCATGATGTCAAATCAAATGTTTCCTAAGATTATCTTTATTTAAATATTATCTTTATTTAAATATTATGGGGATATGGGGAATGTTAAAGTTGGTTAGAGCGACACTGGTTAGGATCCTACGGTTTCCTCGTTCCAGCACCACTATTTTTTTTTGCATTCAGTTAGTGCAAATGAATTTACCAAACTCAACCTAATGAATTTTATACTTTCATTTAGACCATGGGAAATCTCATTAGCAACTGTAAGTTACCTTCTTTGACAGATTCCCAATTATCTTATAGAGATGTTTTAATTTAGTTAGTTTTAATTTAGTTAGTTTTAATTTAGTTATAATTTTTGTTTTGTTTTGTTTGTGATTAAATTTTGAGTTGTCTTATATTTTGACTGTTGTGGTCGTGAATTTATTTTGTTTATTTTTTTTAGTTTTGGTTTTGACATGCAGGGTGACTTTAAGCACTCAAGCAAGAAACAAGAGGTACAAAAAAGTAAATGCAATAACTTAAAAGCGTACATGTCGATTCTTCCCAATCCTCCACCTGAAAGGTTAGCTTTAGCAATATGTATATAATTTTGCAAGAAATTCAAATTATAGGAGTAGATGAAGGTATAGCTAGCAAAGCCCAAGTTATGACTTTATTTAGTCTCAGAAGATCATAGTGGATGATTTTAGAACTAAATATAACAAGTTTAATTTTCCTTTCAAGAAATTGAAAAGATTCCAAAGTGCTCAAAGCATGACTCTGAATCTCTTTGAAGATTTCTTGAAATATTTTGAGTTCATTTTGAACTTATCATATCATTTTATTATTCATCTAAGGTTAAGCTAAGGTTATCTCATTGCTCAGGGAATCTTGATGTTTTATTTGTCTGAAGGCTATTACACTCAATTAATCAATTGATATTTCATTTAAGAGTTATATGGGTGGGTGCCCCAATGGCAAATTTAATTAAGTAAAGGTTATTGGTCTCTATAGTTAAAACCCGGCTTGTAGTGTAAAAAGGAGTTAATCATCAATCATGTTACCTTCTAAATCTGATCAAATTTAAGATATTTTACTAGCTACTTTTTGCTAATGAAAAAGGTAACCACACCGGTAGGTTCTTTTTTGAATCGAAAGTAGTGACGAAAGGGGGAAATAGCTCAGTTGGTTAGAGTGTTGGTCTGTCACACCAGAAGTCGCGGGTTCAAACCTTGTTTTCCTCGCCTGATCCTCTGACTTTTTCCTGCCCGACCCATTTTGTTTTCACTGAAAGCTGCTAATCTTGGTGTAGCAAAAAAGACTCTTCTTCTTTCTTCGATCTCCTCCCACCCCAGTTGTGGGTCGCGTCTCACCATGATAGAATGCCTGCAGGAGAAAGTAAATCTAGCCTAAAACATGCTTACAATAACTTTAAACTAAAAGGAAGTATACTAACTTCAAAATTTATTTTTCTTCTTATCCTAAAAATTGATTTTTAACATGTATATCATTTATTACAGAACATATAAGTAAGAAAAACAGTTTAAAAAATTCTATCTACCAAAAATTTCTATCAAAAACATCTATAATTATTTATCAGGATTGAAAACATTTAGTAGAAAGACAATCTAAACTAAACATGCTTGATAAAATTAAAAGAAAGGTCAAACAAGCAGGATAGGTATCGTCATAGGAATATATAAGTTTATGTATTCTCTAAATCTGTATATTATTGTAACATAAACACAAACACACATGATAAATGAGGTCAATTCTTCCTTCAACACATCGTATCTCACTAAATTACTTCCAATTTCTAACAGAATCATTACATAAATATATTGGGTACTTATAAATAATTTTATAGATTCTAATCCCAAAGATAAGATTTTCCCTGATATATTGGTTCTCTAGCACAAACACCAGGCATCACCATATCCCAATAATTAAGCACATCAAGCAGTTATAAGTATATTGTAAATTCATCCACGAGTTACTCATCAAATAGGTTAGCTACCCCTACAAAATGAAAACAAGGTCAAAGAAAGAAATTAACAAAATTGAGATGGAATTGTTACTAATAAATTCATAATGTCTCTTCTAAAACTCAAGTCCGGGTGAGACCTGAGTTGTAGTGGACTCGTTAATCTAACTACTACAAGAGAACGTACAAGTCTAACCATAATAAAAAGTTAAGAAATGACCTCCCTCATGACACACAAAAAGGTTATCAAACCACTAACAATCCAAACATCTACCAATCATCAATCAAACTGATCAATCCACACTAAAGCAAACACAATACAACACTAACAATCATAACTCTAAAGCACACTAAATCAAACCACACTGATAACTACGGGTTGCCTCCCATAAAGCGCTTTGTTTAACGTCGTCAGCTCGACAAATAATTCCACCTCGATTAAAATTCCATTTAAGTAATCCTTAATCAATCGCCCAATCTTTTCCATATCTAGGGATTCCTACAAAGTCCTTGAAATTAAAATTTTCTTTCAGCTCTTCCATTTTAGATTGATTCATATTCTTGTTCCTCATATTTCTTTCTAGATCCAATATTCTTCTAGTGACTTTCTTAATTTTCATAATAATATCATCCTTAAATTTTATAAGAGATGGATCTTTATAAGATACTTCATGATCTCCCAAATTTTTGATCGGATTACCTCTACATAATTCAGATTTTGGATCAAATTCTTCTTGGTTACTCTTTTGTTCAGTGTTGTCTTTCAATTCTTCTCCTTGGTATTGAGTAAATGGTAGAGGTGGACTTTCTATATTTATCTTAGTTATGGAAATAAGTTTTTCTAATTCCATAGGGATTTTTCCCATTTGTCTTTCAATCTCCTTGTCCTCATTTCTCAACTCAATGTTCTTTTAAAACATAATCTCAAATTCTCTTCTAAATATTACTTCGATAACATTATATTGCTCATCATTCTTCTCTTTAGGGTTAATCGCAGGGTCACTAGGTAAAATCTCTCGGGGGGGATATGTTAATTGCATTAATAATTTTCTTTAGTTGGTTTTCTATATTTCTTAGTGCAACCTCTTGATTTTCCAACTCACTTGTCATTTGAATCACAACCTCTTCTAACATTAAATACTTTTCTTCATTCATGTTGGTTGAAGTTAAACTTATGAGGAAAAGAGAGTTCATCATTAAATTTGCCCCGACTATTCCAATTACATGTTTGATTAAACTGATTATCTTCCCAAAATTGCTTTTCTCTTCCAAAATTAGTATTCCAGTTAAAGTTCAAATAATTTTTCCAACTTGGGTTATAATAATCAGAATAAGGATTATGTATCTCATGGCCAGTTTCAAAATAGTTAGGCTCAATCAATTGTCCAAAAGAATTTCCCTTAATAACTGTGGTCCTTGAGGATAACTTTTTACAAATTGATCTAACCTCCTCACAATATCTGCAAACTGAGAAATTAAAATAGTAAGCATATCTTCTTGAAAATTTGTCATTCTCTTGGGGTTTACTCTTTTGAAGCTCCTTGCATTATAATCCAAATTTGAATATTCATTATATTATTGATCTGCCATTTCTACATTAAATTCATGCAATCTATTCTGATTCATCATACTCTTAAAAGCTCTCTCCAAATCCGAGTCGTAAAATTCAAGGTCTGCAGCTTCTGAACTACACATACAAATCTAAAGACTTAACTTATATGACAGATATCAAAAATATTTTTGGTATATTTAATTTTCTTTAAAATAAATACATAATAACAAAACACACTAGATAAAAATACTATAAATTCCAAATCAAAGTCTTACAGGTTTAACTAAAATTCTCCTAACATTCTTATCGAAGCCTCCCCAACAATGACGCCAAAAACTTGATGCGCTCCTAGTGTGTGTTGTTTTTTTGCATGTTTTGTGTCAATTTAAATCCCCTGTAGTGGTGTTAAGAACTTCACCTATCTCGAAATTATGCAATAATTTAACTTTCAAAAATATGGCCAAAATTTTGACCCAATTTATATTAAGTTGTTAAAATTAAAATGTTATAAAATATATTAAATAGTTTACACACTAGTGGTTCTACGCAAGTGCACATATCACTTCAAGTAATATAGGGCTTTCCTTGAAAACCCTAGTATCGATCCCACAAAGAAGTGAGGTAAGAGGTCTTTAGTCAAATTCTAGTCTACTACTATTAGTCCTTAGTTTGGAAGATCAATTTAAGTGGTTTTTCCACAAATTCTCCTAAATGTAAGTCTTAATTTTAAAACAACTAATAATTATTCCTAAATGAAAATATTAATTCTATAGATAACCCACCCTTTTTTGATGAATTGATTTGGAGAATTTTGAGATGTTAAAAGCTTTTATTCTTATGTGGTGAATTGGATAACGTAAACAAATGAGATACATTAAATATTGTATGTGCCAAATAGGAGCAGTTTTAATTCTCTACCGTTAATCAATTGTTATAGAGAATGATTAGCTAGTCTTAGGTTTTATCTCTAAATTCATTGATAGGCTGGGAGGATACTAGCTCTCACTCCAAAGCTCCCACTTACCTTCTTCTGAGGGCTAACTCTCGCTTTAGTTCTTAAACATTAAGACCAAATTAGGGATTTTAGTCTGTCACCCTAGAATCTCCAACTCTTCGCATAGAAATATATATTTCTCTATTTATTTTCACTCAACCATCTTGAACTTCACGATCTATGGAATTTGAATGTGGTTCCATTTTTTTGAGAATTACACTGCCCTCTCGGGTCTTAATGCAATTACTTAATGCAATTACAATCAATTACAATGAATTTTAATACTACAACGGGCTCTTATTGTAATGTAAATGAAGTGCAAGTAAAAACCATCACATTGATAAACAAAACTTCTTATAGCATGCATCCAAATATCCTAAACATGAATTCTACTCATTACAAAAGAAAAGTAAGAGAAAAATAATGGCATAATCTTCTCCTGCCAAAGTTTTTACAAAATTATAAGATAATGAAGTGCACAATACTTACCTTATCCCCTATTGAAAGAAAGATAAAAATCTCTCTCATAAATTCTCCCGCTGATCCATGCAACACTAGTACATTTCCTTACAGATTCTCTCAAAATCCCCTCTCCAATCTCTCCAAAAAGGTAGAAATCTACATTTTTACACCTATTATAAGATCTATAAACAATGTGCATGTTTCTCACCTCACACAAACATTATTTTGTAACATAAAAACACTCTATTATAGTGTAGGGATGAATTTCTCGAGAGATGATACAGGCAACCTTCCAAAAATCGTCCAAATTCAATGTATATGGGCAAATAACTTTCCCTGGCACCATCGATGCCATTTTTGGGTGTTGTCGGTGTCATTTATTGTTGTTCTCTGGACTCTGGAGCAGTTGATGCCACCCTGCAGCAGCTCCACCATTCTGCTCCGTTTGGCTTCGTTTTAGCTCCATTTTGCCCTGTTTCAATTGTGTTGCCTTTGTAATAGATAGTCCTAAAAAATAAGAATGAAAATAATCTTTCTTTAAACAGTAATTTCATTCAAAAACATGTGAGTAGGGAGAATTAGATTAAGCATAAAAGTACATTTCAAACTGTGTCAGGCCAGAAATTTCTTTCTTGCTCGTTTTAGCTCCAAATTGCATTATTTTTGCTTCTTTTTCACCAAAAGTCCATTTCTTGTACCTAAAGCCAAAAACATGCAACATGCAAAATACCAAATACCTTCCTTTAAAATGTAATATCACTAAAAATGAGTATAAAATATAGATCTAAAAATGCATATATTTTTGGTGCATCAGTACTGCTCTTCTCTTACAAGGTTAGCATCTGTTAACTTCTTTACCTCAACAATGACTTGTTGATCTATCTTGAGGAACATTCTTCTGAGAGCTTGTTTTACTGAGGTCATATCTTTGTGCACTCCAAGTTTGTGAACTTCAACTTCTGTTGATAGTCCTGGAATTTAATCATATCTCCAGGCAAAACAATCTTTAAACTCTGACAATAACTTTTTCAGTTCTGTGGATTCTTTCTCATTAAATAGAGAACTTATTAAGGCGGTTCAGGGTTGTTCCTCAGTCCGGAGGTTGATTTCCTTTAATTGATCAACTGTTGACTTAATTTCTTCTTTAATTCATCAACTTTTGTCATCCTCTACATCAAGGCAATCCTCTTCCAATCTACTAGTAACAACCATGCAAAATTCTGAGTCATCAACTGGTCCTACAGTACCAAATCAAAGACCTTCTTTAAAGTTAGGAGTTTGACTTTTAATATTCCACAACTTTTCAAAAAGTTGTAGTTTATCCTTTGGTATTTATTTTGGCACATATCCCTATTGAATTAACTTTTATACACAAGGAGAAAAGTAACCAAAAGGTAATTTTATTAATTCAATAGAATCCTCATCCAAATTTATGTGATTTTTAAAACTAGTAGAAGGGGAAGCACGGTAAAACTTAATCGACTTCAAACTAACACTAGGGACTTCCTTGACCTCTAGACTCTCAACCTTTTGAGGGTAGTTTGGGGTAAGGGTCATGGTAAGCACATAGTTGTTGATCTGATCATACATCGACTCATATTCATCTTTCTCCACATCTTACAATTTCTCCACATCTTACAAGTTCTCCACATCTTACAAGGAAATTTCATACTGAGGTTTCTTCTATTTTATCATCATCATTTCTTCCTTGAAGCTTTCATCATTAGAACATTTTTCCATGTCGATGTTGATGGTCGGCCTAGTCCATTCAACAATCATGGTTCTTCCTCGTCCACGTCTCAGGCCTCGATCTCGGGTGTATGGGCTGAATGAACCTCTACTAGCTCGTTGTAAAGAATTGGTAGTAGATAGTTGAATCAAAGTCTAATGGCCTCTTCTTTGTGATTCTTCTGAATCTCCCACTTCATTTGCCATAATTTCATGTGAAAAGACATTCTTCTTTGGAGGTGCGTAGTAGGCAGTCTCTTCATGGATGCCCAATTCATGAACTGAAAATGATTGTAAATCTCCCTTGATGTAATGTTCTTGCCCTGCTTTAAAGTATTTAAGGAATTGGTGTAGAGATGATGGAACCATGTTATGCTCGTGAATCCTTGGTTGTCCAAGTAAAGCATTGAAAGAGGTTTCTGCATAAAGAGGTTCATTGAAAGAGGTTTCTGCATCGATGATATGGAATTTTGCAGTTGTTACTAGTTCTCAAACTTTTATTAATAGTGTAAACGATCCAAGAGCTATTTCTCCCTTCTGGTTAAATCCTCTTAACATAATGATTCTAAGGACATTGGCATATTTGCATATTGAGGCACAAGAGCTTACAACTGATAAAATGAAAGAAGTTTTCGGTTGCCAAATTGGAAAATATTGGTTACCAGAATAGAAATCCCGATGCCAACTTTAATTTAATTTATGTATATAGAATCTGTGAAAAAGTAGTATTTTAAAGTTTAAAAATACAAGACCAAACTGATCTCATATCCTCAGTATTTTAAATAAACGAGCCTAATACCGCAAGCATTGCATCCATCTATCCCATTGCATCTATCCCAAATGGTAGACACACTACTTACTGGTAAGACTCGATTAAATAAACTAAAGAATTTATGACATCCGTTTAAGTCTACAAAAAAACTATTTTTTTAAGTTGAGTTCTTGAAAGTTTTCTATAAGGGCAAGCCCTTATCGTTAATTACATCTTAGACAATCAAAGTCACATAAAAAAACTCTCGATAAAAATTAGGTGATATTGTCTTCAAGAATTCAAAGGGATATAGCTTTTCAAAAGATCAGACAATGAGGTGTGAAAAGGGACTGGCTCAATTTTGAAACATTTATTTTGGAATCAATAGGAAGAAGAACTAGAGGATGTCATGGATCCTGAGGAGAACCTCAGTGACGTCCTAAGCTATCCTATATTTTGGCTTAAATTTTGAGAAGGAATTAAGTTTTACATCATGCCTATTTTATTAATTAGGGTTTACATATATGTGAGATGGTCGCACAAATAACCTAAAAGATATGAGGATTTTGGTCTTGACAAATGACAACCTCGGAATCCTAAAACTTGTTAAAGCATAAATTGCATAGCAGAGCCATACAATAGCCTCAATAAAAATTTGAGGATTTATGTTGCACTAGGCAGACAACCTCAAAGTCATATGGCTTGTTATTTAATTATAAGGAAAGATATGTTGTTGTAGATCCTCATGCTGTTGCATATTTATGTTGTAAATCCTCAAGCTATTGCAAAAAGCTGCCCACAAAGTTAGCTCCAAGCTCCTCCGGAAAGTAGAAATCCTAATGTCTAAGGTTTAAATATTTAAATGACAAGCTTCAAGTTTAACTAGGGGGGTTAAAGTTGATTAGAGCGAAACCAGTTAGGATTTCATGGTTCCCTCATTCCGGTATCACTTTTTTCTTTTGAATTTACTTAAACGAGTTGTGGAACTCATTTAGACCCGGGAGATCTCCTTAGGACCGTGGGTTACTTCCTTCAAGGAACTCTTGTAAATTCAAAAGGTCATTTTAAGTATAGTGAAATTTCAAAGGATTTATGGCTACCTTTGAAAAAAATTATTTTAAATTTTTGAAAATGTTGATTAATTTTTTGGAAAGTTGTTTTCATTTTTGCAAGAAAAGTAAAGTGCACAACCAAGCAGTTATAATATTTTGCAAGTGTAAATTACAGAATGTAAAATGACAAAAATTAAATAACACTATAAAAGCGTACCTGTCATCTTGTCAGCATTCCCGCTGAAACTTCAGTTTTCACAACATGTATATATAATTTTGTGAAAATTAAGAATAGTTGAAGGTGTATCAAACAAACCGTAAACTATGATTTATTGAGTCCAAGAAAATCTTATTGGATGATTTTAGAACAAAATATAGCAAGTTCAATTTGTCCTTCAAAATGTTCAAAAGATTTAAAAGTGTTTGTGGAATGACTCTAAATTTCATTAAAGATCTCTTAAAACATTTGAGTTCATTTTGAGCTTATCATATTGTTCTATTAATCATCGCAGGTAAAATTAAAATTACCCCATTACTCGGTGAATCTTGACATTTTAATCATCCCGAGGACAGGGTACTCAATTAATCAGTTGCTATTTCAATTAAAAGTTATGTGGGTGAAAGCCTTTAAGACAAATCTAGGTCATTTAAGATTTTTTACCCACCACTAAAGTTGGGCTTGCAGTAATTAGAAGTGTATATCAACCATCATATTATCCTTCTAAATCCCATCAAATGAATATAAATATCAAGCATATATCACTACCAAGACCTTAAAATTTTCACTAAGATAAAGTGACAATCATTATGATTTTAGATTTAAGTGAAACATATCCTTATTAAAAGATCATATCATCCAAATCACGGGCATAAAATACATGGAATATCAACTCTCTAACTTAAGCCCATTACTTGAGAATCATTTGACTTTGATCGACTTCCAAGTCTTGATAAACTAATAAGCTATAAATTTATTCTTAGCATGGAAAGGTGGCAAATTGGTTTCTACCTTTTAACCCATTATGTTTCAGTTATCCAAACATATTCATTAGGATCAAAATTGCCCATTTTTCTCTTTAGTTAATCCTAAATTTTGATTAAAGCACCAAAATATAAAATTAATACTTTGCCCTTGTGGCTGTCCAGCTCATAACACATTAAGCATAACTCAAATGACTTTAAAATTTTTAGAGTACCATATCCATAGTGTAATTAAACTATTAGAGGAGAAAGTGTGGTTTTCAAATTTTAGTTTAATTTAAATGATCATTTTAATTTAGAAAATAAGATCTTCAAAATTAAGTTATTTAAACAATCAAAATAAAGTTTATAGTTTATCAAAAAAATATTAGAGATTCCCTTATGTTCGAAAAATACTTAGGCAAAATTCTATGATTTTTTTGAATCAAATTTAATTATTAATTTATAATTATTTAATGATTTTAGTGATTAAAATAGAAAATATGTTTTATTTAAAAAAAATATTTTTATATTTTTATTAAACCTCTTTGAGTCCAAAGAGCTCAGTGAAACAAATTTTATATTTTAATAATTTTTAATGAATTTATTATATTTAATTTAATGGGAAATTGAAGTAAAAATGCATTTTTTAGGATTTTAAATTTTTTTTTAACTTAGAAAAATTAGAAAAATTATTTTAATGAGTCCTAAGATATCAGAGAACCATTAAAAACATTTTGAATTACTTTTTTATTTTTGAAATTTTTAATTATTTTCAATTATTTTCAATTATTTTTAATTTGAAATATAGCTCAAAAATCAAGTAATTTCTTAAAAGTAATTTTTATTTTTTCTATGTGCTCTTGATCACAAGGAACATAGAAAACAACTTTTCATCATTTCTCTACATGTATTTAATTTAATTATTTTTGTACAAAAATATAATGTTTCTTAAAAAATCAACTTTAGTGCTTAAACTTAATCAAATAATTTTCAAATTCTTACACTAGGCTAATATAATTATTACACACAATGTCAAATCAATTTTGTCAATTTTAGATTAATATTTAATTTAAATAAGTTAATACAAGATATACACACTTAATTAAATGCAGCAATGTACAAAATTATTCGAACCATCATGATATTTTCCTTAAGCTTCTCTGACCATAGAAAACCTACTAAAAGTTATCCCATAATTTTCCAAGTGATTTTTTTTATGTAATTAAATTAAACCAAAATAGCCATCTTAGTTTTAAAAGTAGGGTTAGAAGCATAGAGATGTTCTATCACCGTGAAAAAATTAGAGAAGATAACCTCTGTCAAGAAAAACAAACCGTAAAAATTTGAAGCTTTGGTGAGTAATGCTTAGTTATAATGAATTGAAATACCCCAGAGAGTATATAATTAATTAAAAATTACAGAGTCAATAAATAAATTTTATTTTGGTCTAAATTATTTTTCTTTATTTACTCAGCAAGGGGGTAATTTTAATTTATTTTTGTGATTTTTCTACGAGAAATCATAGATTTTCATAGTTTTTGCAATTAAATTAATTCAAAGAATCTATATAACCTACGGCGGCTCCAAACAACCACACGGAGCTTCGCTATTCGACGCCACCTTCTAACTTAGTTGTCACACGTCCTGCCTTATCATTCCATCTGTTTGTCCAACGTGATCTCAATCGTTCAAACGATACACACGGAATAGTATGACATCCGTTCATCGTCCCCAAATGACCTAACCCGTAAGCCGTCCAAACTAAAACCATAAGATCTCAAGCTAGAGTCAACTAAATCACTTTGCTTTGGTTCCTACACCTTTATCTACTCAAGACACACCTATCTATACGGTTGATCAAGCAAGAAACAGAGTAAATATGTATGGAGAATCAAATCGAGATCGGTTTAGTGTTGAGGTTCAATACCTTTGTCTGAGAGGGGAGGCCTCAATCAGATGGTTGTCATAGCTTTTAATGGGTCCAAAAAACCTCCAAATGATGAAGTCACATCCTGTGGTCAAATGTCTAGGTATGATTTTGATCAAAGCCGATTTTGGGTGTTAGTCTAGAGCTAGGTTAGAGGCTCTATGTGATGGGGCATTTGTTGGAAATCAACTCCTCTAACTCAAGGGATGGTGTGTGCACAATTAATTTGAGTTTGGTTCACTATGGAGTGGTGGAGAAATTTGTCCTGGTTCTGGAGAAAATTTCAGTGATGAAATTGGCTCTTTGGAGTGGTTGTGAGTTGCTGAGAGCAAGGGGATTGAACTTAGGAAGGTTTGGAGAGGCTCTTGTGAGATTTTCGTAAAGTTTCTCCAAGGTTTCAAGCACTCTCCCCTTTGGCCAAGGAGAGCTCAATTTATAGCCATGGATACCTGGTGGAGCTAAGGGCTTGACATTAGGTGCTAAAGCTTACTAAGGTGGAGGAAAGAAAGGCTATAATGGCCAATGTGACTTAGTGAACTCAGAGAAGTTTAATTTTGGGTTTTGGCCATTTAGGGCTCCTTTGGGCTATTTGTTTTTAGTGGATGAGGTGGTGGTTGGCCAAAGTCAGGTCACTTCTGGGCTAAGGGAAGTTAGGGGTGGTTAATGATGGTTAAACACTAATGACAAGGCATAATGGCAAAGATATTTGAGTTTAAGCATAAAATGGGGTGAAATCCCCTAAATTAAGGGACCATTGGTCCATAGCCCATGTAGAGGTCTCAAATAGCCTATGATGATTAAATTTCCTACATGGGCTATGGAGCAATGGTCCCTTGGGCATTTAAAGGCAATTTGGGGCTTTTTCATAAAAATAGGTCAAATAGGTCAAATTGAACTCAATGGAGTGTTTCAAATTAATTTTGGAGACATTTAAAGGGATTTTGAATGTTTTGGGACAATTTGTGTCAAGATCCCAACGTGAAATGTAGTTGTATAAAATTTATATAAGTTTGACTCTGCTATATAACGGTGCCAAAAGCTTGATGCAATATTTTATAAATAAGAAATTTAAGCAATCAATGTTGGGATTCTACACAAGTATACGTATCATTATCAAGTAATAAATGACTTTCTATTTAAGCCCTGAATATCAATCCTACGGGGAAGGTTTAAATTTGAAATGATAAATTTACCAGGAAATTCAAGGAATCAAAGGAAATTACTGTCACTAAATTCGAATGTGTAATATGCTAACAAAACTAAATTATTTAACTTCTACCAAAACCGAAATGCAAAGTTTAAACAGTAACTACTAAGCTATTAAACTATGTTTATGTGATGAAGATTTCTTATATGAAAAAGCATCTTTCCCACTATAATGAGATTTTGGAAAAATGAGATGAGATAAATGGTTTTAATATGTATTGTGCCAAATATGAGCATTTTTAATTCTCTACCCTGATACAATGTAATAGAAAACATTAAATACATAAAGAAAAGACTTACTTGTTGAAGGTTCTGATTTTGAAACTTAATTCTGAAATATTGTATGTGCTAATATGAAAAGCTACAATACTTAAAACATTAAATAGCTCATAATACATATAAAATCTGATGAGAAATAGTTAATTACAATACATTTAACAAAATTCTAACTACTAACAACAGAACTAAACTGAATTTTAAAAAATAGTTTTACAATCTATACTTCACAACTTAATATCTATAATAAAACAGAGTCTCACTATTTAACAACAAACAATCTCAACAATATAACAAAAACAAATAACAAAATAACAAAAACAATCTCAACAATATAACAAAAACAAATAACAAAATAACAAAGTATAATCAAACATAAACTAAAAGAAAGATCACCAATCATCATGATCTTCTTCATCTACATCTAAATTATGCCGCTAATATGGAGTAAAAATAGGGTGAGTAGGAAACTGAACTGAATGATCACCCTTCATGTACCTTACCATCGCATCATCATAAGAGGCATCATATTCAAACTTTTGTCGTATTAAATCATCAGTGTGAGCATTTCTGGCATCGATGTTTTGCATTCTATGATCCATTCTCAAGATATCTCCGTGTTGGATGATCATCTGGTCCAATTGTTCTCGTCATCTGGTCCAATTCTGGTCCAATTGTTCTCGAAGAGTAGGGTCACTAGAAGTAAGGGTCCTCAAAGTAGAAGAAATATCTCTGGTCTTACTTTCAGACCTCCATCAACATGAGATTTATATGTCTTTATATTAGCAGGCCCAATAGTTTTTAGAGGCTCAATCCTCTCTTCCTCAGGTTTAAAATCAACTCCTACCTGTTCACAAAGTGTGAAGATCAGGGCAGGGTGTGCCAAATGCTAAACCACCAGCGGTCTCTCCTAAAGCAATAGATTGAGTGTTCTTGTAAATAATAGAGCCTACAATTATCCTCATCACCTGCTAGATACAGAAGTTTAGTATGGTTGTATCCTTTGTAACCTCACTATGATGATTTGTCGGTATCATTCTTCTAGAAATAAAGTAGTGTCAGGCCTTAGATACTATATTTAACAAAGAAAGATGAAAGTTTATTTTAACACTATTTTTCACCTTCCCACCTCTTCCATTAGTAAGAAAAGAAATAATCTCATCCAAGGCCTCATTCATAGCAGAAAATGATTTATACTGGCAACAAATGATTTACAGAAAATGATTTATACTGGCAACTATACACATCTTCCAACTGATAAAACTCATTAATTTTTCTTGGAGAAAACTCAACCATTTTCCCACGAATGAAAACAAAATCTTCAGAGGCCTCTGTAAAAATGGCATAGAACTTTATTACTACTCCAATAACAGCCTCGGCAGTAAAATAACAAAAATTTTCCCACTGCCGAGCACAAAATTCCATTTTTCAATTTTTTCATTTTTCAATTTCCTTTTAATTTTCGCCAAAGTCTTTCTAGTATTTTTAAACACAAAGTTTTATCTAACAATAATTCACAAAAAAACATTTTCATGAACAATCATTTTCACAAACAATAATAAACGAACTTTTACATATAAAAACACACTTTTTATAAATACATTTTTCTAATCACACTTTTAAACTCGTATAGCGAACTAAATTATAAATTAGTGTTGAAATCAAGCCACAACACTAAACGATGACACAAAACTAAACACACAATCAAAGTTCATAATTCTAAAGCAAAGCAAAGTAAATCAAATCTACATAATAACATTAGATGCATAAATATTTTAAACGAGTAGAGAACCCAAATTCTTCACTTATTATGCCTCATCTTCAGTGCTTTCTCCTCCTCTAATATCCCTCATATACTGGTAATGAACGTACAGATTATAGCAGGGTCGGTATGGGAATTGTTCAGTCGTATTTTCTTCGATCCATCCTTTATACTTAAACATCCGCACTAATCCTGTTTCAAATTTTGCAGTATGATCAAAATTATCCTTCATCCTCTAATCTAGGTGATCAAGAAAGTACTTAAGATTTCCTATTGCATTCGTTATACTCTGAATTTCTCTTTTAATTTTCTTCAATTTCTTTTTCAAAGCAAGTGAACTTTGAATTATTGGTGGCATCAATAGAGTTGAAGCATGTGATGAATGATCTAAGATAATATCTAATGTCTCATTTCCATTCCCAACATAATTATCATCAATAAGAATCATGGGCTCCCAAGGTAATAAAAAATTTCTCAACTTTATATGGAACTTGAGATTGACTGCAAAGTAAGAAAATTATGGAAGGATGCCCAAGTCCATAAATTGGCCCATTCATAATAATACCCATAACAGATTTAAAAATGATAGATCCTACATCAATGGGTTTGTCCTTTTGAATGCAATAATTTAAAATAGCACTTTCTTTGGTGACTCTACTAATCTTCATGGCTCTACTAATCTTCATGGATCTTCATGGTAAGGAGTAATTTTGTAAAAATGAAGAAATGCCACTGCTTCGTTATTGGATTAAGTGATGATGTAGAGAAACTAACATATCCCTCATCTCGTATTTTCTAAATATCACTTTCATTCATCAAAAAATTATAGACATCTTGCATCCAATCTCTGGTAGGGATAAAATTTGTATAATGCCATATTAGAATGTTTTCTATCATATACAACGCATTAATTCATGCCAGAGTAAATGGTACAGCCTTACCTTGTACAAAGACAACTTATTACGTAATACCATGTAAGTTGGCATAGAATTCCTTCACCACTGGTACAACAACTGCAACAGTAGTGTAGCACAAAACTTCCTACTGTCTTTGTACAATGATTTTATCAATTGACAAAGCCTCTCTCCGTGATCAATCTCTTCTTCGTAATAACTTTGTCGACTTTGTCGTATAATCTTTGTCGTATAATCTCTGCGCGTTAAAACTGATAAACTTTCTTCTATTGAAAACTCCGTACCTAAAAGTATTTCTAGAATTAAAAGCCATGGATTTCAAAAATATGAAGTTTCCAGAAATCCAAGGTAGTTTTTAGGACTTTAAAAACACCTCCCAGTTATTATTATGGAGCAAAATCCCGCCAAATTTGTCCTGAATCGTGCAAACGACTATCAGCTCTGTTGGTGCTCCCGATGGCGTTGTCGGGGCCATGATCAGTTTAGCAGGTGCCCTCAGAGCCCATGCTAGCGTCGTCAGCTCCAGAGGCCAAAATTGCATCTTTTCAAATTTTTTTGTTCAATCTGATTCCAAATTTTCTTCCAATACCAATATTTATCTTAATTTATAATATATAATTTTTTTTGGATTATTATCTACTAATATATAAATCACTTATCAAACAAAATAGTAATACATAAATATATATTTTTATATATATGGGTTGCCTCCCACGAAGTGCTTGGTTTAACGTCATCAGCCCGACATACCATTTATTTAGTTAGGTTGACTTAACATTAAAATTTCTTTAAATTATTGTATGTTCCCTTCATAGTAATGTTTTAATTGATGCCCATTAACTTTAAATGTCTTTCCAGTGTTAGGATCAACAGTTATATAATGATAGACTTTAATCACTTTAAATGGTCCTGACCATCTGGATTTCAGTTTTTTTGGAAATAATATCAATATTGTATTATATAATAAAACTTCTTATTCAGGTTCAAATTTCTTCTTAACAATCTTCCGATCATGCCATATTTTCATTTTCTCTGTATAGATTTTTGTATTATCATATGCTTCATTTCTAATATTATCAAGTTCATTGAGTTGCAATAATCTTTTCTCACCAGCATCTTTTAGATTAAAGTTAAATTCTTTAATAGCTAATTATGCTTTATGCTCCAATTCTACTGGTAAGTGACATGTTTTTCAGAAAATAAGTCTATATGGGGATATTCCTATAAGAGTCTTATAAGCAGTTCTATGTACCCATAATGCAGTGTCTAATCTAGCTGACTAATTCAATTTATAGGGATTTATAGCTTTTTTTACAATTTGTTTAATTTCACGATTTGATATCTCTGCTAGACCACTAGTCTGAGGATGATAAGTAGTAGAGAATCTATGCATAAAGAAATATTTCTTAATTAATCTTTTTATTCTCTTATTCCTTAAATGAGATCCTCCATCACTAATAATTACCCTCGGCAT
>NW_018165730.1:176566-181186 GCF_001263595.1 Phalaenopsis equestris | reverse complement strand
GGCATTCAAATGTAAAAAATATTTTTAATTGAAAATTTAGAAACACTCCGAGCATCACATCTGGGTACAGCAATAGTTTCATTCCATTTGGACATATAATCAACAACAAGTAATATATATAAATTTCCAAATGAAGTCATAAACGAACCCATAAAATCTAATCCCCCCACATAAGAAATTTCAACTTCTAATGTGTAATTTAGAGACATTTCATTTCTCCAGCATTTCATTTCTTCTTGAAATATTTCCTACTCTCTGACACTGATCACATGTTTTAATATATTCATTAAGATCTCTAAAAAGATTAGACCAATAAAATCAAGCTTGCAAAATCTTATATGCAGTTATATTTGGTCCAAAATGTCCTTCAAATTCAGAATCATG
This sequence comes from Phalaenopsis equestris, assembly GCF_001263595.1. Taxonomy (NCBI): domain Eukaryota; kingdom Viridiplantae; phylum Streptophyta; class Magnoliopsida; order Asparagales; family Orchidaceae; genus Phalaenopsis; species Phalaenopsis equestris. Next base: position 180,802 of record NW_018165730.1, on the reverse strand, counting down.
ACATCTTTCAATTATCTGTTGAGTTTCCTCATAAGCCACACATCTTCTAAAAATTAGATCCTTACATTGCTTATATAAATATGATTCATCCCAAAAATAGAATTTTGAATCATAAATGAATTTCTTCAGTTGTATATTTTTAATATCAAGTGGTAAGATATCACTTACAATAAAATTTACTATATCAGCATACCACGGTACATTCATTCCATCAATACTATATAATTGTTCATCAGGGAATTTTTCTAAAATTTTATTTGCAAAATTAGTTAATATTTTTCTTTTTAATCTAAAAAAATGATCAGCTATTTGATTATCATTTCTCTTTCTATCAATTACGGTAAAATCAAACTCTTGCAATAGAAGTATCGATATAATTAATCTTAGTTTAGCATCCTTTTTTTGCATCAAGTATTTATTAGCAGAATGATTTGTAAATGAATAATCTGTATGCATTATACATTTAGTTCCAATTAAGTAAGGTGTAAATTTATCAAAGACATAAATAATAGCTAATAACTCTCTTTCAGTAGTTGTGTAATTAATTTGAGTATCAATTTGAAATTAATTTGAGCATCATTTAGAGTTTTACTACCATAATATATCACTTTAAAAACTTTGTTGTGCCTTTGTCCTAAAACAACCCTAATAACATAATCATTAGCATCAAAATTATTTCAAATGGTTTTTCCCAATCAAGGGGAACTAATATAGGTGCAGTGATTATTTTTTTCTTTCAATAATTCAAATGATTTTATGAATTCCTTGTTAAAATCAAAATTTCTATCTTTTTCTAAAAGTTGGCATAATGACTTAGTTATTTTCAAAAAAATTTTTTTGTAGCGCCTGTACAAACCAACATGTCCTAGAAATCTTCTTATCCCTCTAACATTAGTAGGAGGTGATAATTTTTCAAAAACTTGAATTTTTGTAGGATCTACTTCCATGTCATTTTCAAAAATTTTATGCCTAAGTACAATACCTCCTGCAACCATAAATTGACATTTTTTTCCAATTTAGTACTAGGTTGATTCTTTAACATACTTCTAGGAATTTTTCTAAATTATTTACTTAATTCAAATGAAGTTCTGAATATATAAAAATCATCCATAAAAACTTCTATTCCATGTTCAATAAAATTGCTAAAAATTGACATCATACATCTTTAAAATGTTGCAGGTGCATTGCATAGTCCAAAAGGCCTTCTACAAAAAGCAAATGTTCCATATAAGCTTGTAAAAGTTGTTTTCTCTTGATTCTCTGGAGTAATTGGAATTTGGTGATAACCGGTATATCCATATGAAAAGCAATAATATTTATTTCCAGCCAATCTATCCAACATTTGGTCTAGAAAGGGTAAAGGAAAGTTATCTTTTTTGGTGGCCATATTTAATTTTCTTTAGTCAATACAAATTCGCCAACCAGTAAATTATCTTATTGGAATTAATTTATTTTTCTCATTTTCTTCAAAGGTCACTCCTCCTTTTTTGGAGCACAGTGAATTGGACTTACCCAAGCACTATCTGAAATAAGATATATAATTCCGGCATCTAGCTATTTTAAAATTTCTTTTTTAACTTCTTTCGTTATTGAGTTTAATCTCCTCTAAGTATCAGCATTAGGATTGTATTGTTCATCTAATAGACTTCTGTGCATACAAATAGAAGGACTAATTCCTTTAATATCCGCTAAAGTCCATCCAAAAGCCTTTTTATAACTTTTCAACATTTTTATTAGTTTTTGTTCTTGAATTTCTATTAATTCAGAAGATACAATAACAGACAATGTAGATGACTCTCCTAAAAATGCATATTTTAAATGAGGGCGTAATATTTTCAATTCATATTCAGGTGGTTTAGTACTTGAAGGAATAAGATTTTCATTATCGTTTTCCAACAAGTTTAAAGTTTTAAATTTGTCCTGAATATAATCCAAATTGTCTTCTCTTATCTCATCCTTGTTCTCAAAAAAATATCCTTCCTTTAATTTATCTTCAAACTAATTCTTAAATTACTCATTACTCAGATAATTAGTAACTTCCATCCTGAAACATTCATTATCTTTTTCTATTGCAGGATATTTCATAGCTTTTGCAATATTAAATGTTACTTCTTGATCATTAACTCTTATTACTAATTCTCATTTTTACACATCTATCACTGCTCTTCCTATTGCAAGAAATGGTCTCCTCAAAATAATAAGAATCTCTTTATCTTCCTCGATATCTAATACTATAAAGTCTATAGGGTAAATAAATTTATCTACTTTTACTAATACTTCTTCTATAACTCCTATTGGATAAGTTATTGATTGATCAGCAAACTGAAGAGTTACAGTTATAGGGGAAATCTCTCCCAAATCTAAAAGTTTAAAGATCGATAGAGGCATGAGATTGATACTCACTCCTAAATCACATAAAGCGTTTCCAAAAAACTTTTCAACAATAGCACAAGGTATAGTAAAACTACAAGGATCTTTTCATTTTTTAGGAAGCTTTTTTTGAATAATAACACTACACTCTTCACTAAGTGCAACGGTCTCATGATCTGTAAACTTCCTTTTCATGTTTAGTATATCCGCATAAATTTCACATAACTTGGCATTTGTTCTAAAGCTTCAACAAAAGGAATATTTATCATTAACTTCTTAAGGATTTCCAATTATTCTTTCGCTTCAGCCTTCGAGGAAATGGAGGTAATGGTTTTTCTAAAGGACCTTATGTTTGTTCATTTTCATTTTGGTCACTTTTCATTTCTTCCTTCATCAACTTCAATTTCTCTTTGGATCCTTGTTTCAACTTCTTTTCCACTTTGTAATTGAATAGCTTTAATTTGCTTTTTTATTTTGATCTTTTGGATTAACTTCCACAGTACTCGGAAAAATTCCAGAAGGTCTGTTACTGAGTACAATAACAATATGTCCTAATTGATTTTCAATATTTCTAATAGCAGCCCCTTGATTTTGTATTTAATTTCCCATGTTCAACATTACTTCCTGCATTGTCAACTTCTTTTCCTCAACTTGTGGGTTAGGGTTAGAGTTAAATCAAGGAGGACAATAAGGTCGATAATTAGGATTTCCTTGGTTGTTCAAATTTCTGGAGGGATTCACCGAATTGTTACAATTATTCCAACAAAAATTAGAGTGATTTTTCCTTCCAGAGTTATAATAATTAAAATAGGGTTTGTTATTTCAATTATTTATAGCATTTAAAGTTTCATAAGATGATTGAGTATCAATTATCTATCCTAAGGAATTTTCCTCTGATATTAGGGGTATTTGATAATAGTTCACTCCAATTTGATCAATCTTTTTCAAAATAGCAGCAATTTGAGTTGCCAAAATAGACATTGCATTAGAATCATGAATACTAGCTACTCTCTTAGGATTTACCCTTTCAGAGGGACATTGAAAATTATTAGTATTCATTTCTTCAATTAAAGAATATACTTCATCAAAAGGTTTTGACATTAATGAACTAACAGGAGCAACACCTATAATAGATCTCAGTGATCCTACTAATCCATTGTAAAATGTTTGAATTATTAACCATTCTAGTAAAGCATGGTGTGGACATTTTCTAAGAAGATCATTAAATCTTTCTCAGGATTAATATATCGATTCCCCTTCAAATTGATAGAAAGATGTAATATCATTTCTAAGCTTAGCTATTTTCGAGGGTGCAAAATATATAGCCACGAATTTTTGTGATAGTTCTCAACAAGTTCTAATAGATCAAGGTTTTAATGAATTTAACCAAGCTTTGATTTTATCCCTTAATGAAAATGGAAAAATCCAAGCCTAACAACCGACATATTTAAAAGTAGCACAAATTTCAAGAAAACTAGCAAGATATAAGTTAGGATCTTAAATAAGTGTACCTGCAAATTTATTATTTTGTACCATTTGGATAATAGTAGGTTTAAGATCAAATGAATTAGGAGCAACATCATGATTTAGAATAGTCAAGTGAAGTTCATCTGCTGCCGGATTAGCATAATCTCATAAAGGTCTTTATCAATTTTTATTTATTTGATATCTAAGTTATTCGCCATTTTGTTTAAATTTTTAGATTCTTTTTATTGTTTTCAAATTTTTCTAATAGTACCTTCTAGTTTGAAATCGTAAGGTACTAAACATTCAGATCCAATATTTCACATAAACAAATATAATAAGGAAAGAAAAATTTCTTAAAAATAATTCTTAAATATATAGTTTTATATATATATATATAAA
>NW_018165730.1:172442-175606 GCF_001263595.1 Phalaenopsis equestris | reverse complement strand
TATATATATATATTGATTTTATATTTTTTGATATTCTGTATATTTTTATGACAAACTTCCTAATTTACCAAATCTATTTAATTTACCATTATCTTCTCCGGCAACGGCGCCAAAAACTTGATCCCGATGTGAAATGTAGTTATGTAAAATTTATATAAGTTTGACTATAAGTTTGACTCCACTATGCAACAATGCCAAAGCTTGATGCAATCTTTTATAAATAAGAAATTTACGCAATTAATGTTGGGATTCTACGAAAGTATACGTATCGTTATATTCTACGAAAGTATACGTATCGTTATCAAGTAATAAAGGGCTTTCTATTTAAGCCCCGAATATCGATCCCACGGGGAAGGTTTAAATTTGAAATGATAAATTTATTAGGAATTTCACAGAAATTAAACAAAATTACAGTGACTAATTTTGAATGTGTAAGATACTAACAAAACTAAATTATTTAACTTCTAGCAAAACCTAGCAAAACTGAAATGAAATGCAAAGTTGAAACAGTAACTACTAAACTATTAAACTATGCTTATGTGAAAAAACATCATTCCCACTATAATGAGATTTTAGTAAAATGAGATAAGACAAATGGTTTTAATATGTATTGTGCTAAATATGAACTATTTTAATTCTCTACCCTGATACAGTGTTATAAAAAATAATTGTCTAATCATAAGTTTAGTCCCTAAATCCGAGTCCCTAAACCCGTGGCTAGGCGAGGAGGATACTAGCTCCCACTCTAGAGATCTCACTTCCTTTCACCTGAAGGCTAAATCTTGCTTTAGTTTTTAAACACTAAGAATGAATTGGGGATTTTAGTTGGTCACCCTAAAAACTCTAATTCTACTCCTAATAATATATATTTCAATATTTATTTGCACTTAATTCCATGAACGAAATTCTCCTTCATGGAATCAAATGTGATCCTCACTTTGTTGTAGCACTCATACTCCATTTCCCAAATCATATATTTCATAACACATTCTAACAATTCAATTAGCCAAATCCAAAGCTAAATTAAGTTTGGAGTTGAAAAATCATCACAATTTATTTTAAATTTTAATGTTGGCACATCCATATTATCTCTTCATTTCATCATATCTCAGAGTAGGGAGAAAGATAAATGAATCTACTCAAACATCATGAGGAAGATATAAAAAAACACAAATTTCTTATATAAAAGAAAGTTCATACAACACTAATAAACAAACAACACTTATCTGAAACTCTTTCTCAAAGCAAATCCCTTGGTGCATCTCCTAGGAAATGTAGGAAGAAGAAATCTCTCACTTTTCTCTTTCTTCAACACTCTCAGAGAAGAATTCACACTTAATCTCACTACAAAAAATCTAAACTCTTTAATAAAAATAACTAATAGACTCCTGAATGGTGATGGAATGAAGATGGAAAAAGTGTAAGGAGGTGAAGTGTAGCGATTATGAACAAGGAGGAATTAGGAGGAGCCCCTTTCTGATTAATTTCAGCCCCAAATGGAGCCTAGAGTTGGTTCTCCAATAGGTGAATCCAAAAACTCTTCAAAAAACATCCAAATTCATCGAATCTTCTAAAAACATGGTCTGAACCGACATTGGCACCATCGGCGCCAGCGGTCCATAATTAATTCACTATTCTTTGTGAAATGGCGCAGTTGGCTCTGCTTCTGGCGCAGTCAGTGCTGAGTAAAATCCACCATCTATTCTGTAAGTTTGCACCGTCAGCGCTGCTCTTGGCGGTGTCGGCGCTGAGTATTTCTCAAAAAATGTCATTTTGGCTCCAAATTCCATCCTTTTTGCTTCATTTTTCCTTTAAGTCTTAAAAATCAACAACCTAGAAGAAAACAAAAAAATAACCTTCCATTAAAGTGCAATATCACCATAAATGATTATAAAATAAGGGTCTAAAAATGCATATATTTTTTGTGTCTAAAGTCACCTAGGGTATTATTGTAATTTTGGCCAAATGAGGGGTATTTTGGTAATTTTGGCCAAATGAGGGTGTTTTGGGCAATTTAGGTGGTTTGAATTGGTATAAAATAATTTTTGAACCAATTTGGGTGTTAATTGGTATAAAATAATTTTTGAACGGTATTGGGTGTTTTGGGTAATTTTGAGAATTTTGGTCAATTTTGGGGTTTCAAGAGCAATTTGGTAATTTGGGTAGATTTGGGGGCAAAAGGCTAAGTTTGGGTATCTTGGTAAAATGGGAGTGTCAATTACCATACTTGAGTTATGGACCAATATAATTCCCTACTTTGGGTCATTCATGCCCTGGTCTTAGCTAAACCCTAGCCTAGGGCTAGTGGGTCTAGGGGACCATCCACATCAGTCTCCCAAAGGATCAAGGGATCAAAATCAGGTAGGCTTGGGTTTAAGGTAGTGAGTGGAAGTTTAATGTTCAAGTGTGTGTTTGAGACTGACCAAGACCACAGCACCAGAGCGTTGACTCAAAGGCCAAGCAATCTATGGGGACTCTCCCTGAGCTCCCTTATATTAACCCTACCTACTAAGTGCTAGAGGTTAGGACCAATATGTGGAACTTCAAGTTGAGTAAAGAAGAGTTTAGAATTTATAATGATGAGGGTTTTTTCTAGACCTCTAGGAACAATCAACATGAAACTCCTTTGGCTAGACCCTAGGCTACTAAAGAGTAAAAACTCGACCTAATATATATATATGGCAAGGAGCATTATTCAACTCCGTACGTGTTACTCACAAAAGTAAATACAACACGCACTTATATGGGGGTTCCTCTACAATATTAAAAATCCTCTCAACAGCACAAAAAAGAGTATACCAAAAAATAAAAGACCAAAATATACCCATGGAAAATAAAAATACAACATCAAGCCAAAAATAACCTAAACCAACAACTTCTCCAGGAAATAAAAGCGGGTCCAAGAAAATTGAAATTGCACCAAGAGGCTAGAAACAAAGCTAGGAGGACCGCTTAAGATAAGCTGTCGGCACTGTTTTTGGTGTGGGGTTTGCCCGTAAGAAGCTGTCGGTACTATTTTTGGTGTGGGGTTTGCCTGTAAGAAGCTGTCGATCATTAGAGTTGAAATTCCGTTGCCCGCTTCGAAAGGACATTGAAAAAGTTGGGTTTTGAAAAAGATGAAGTCAAACTGACCTCATAATTTTCATAGTTTAGATGAAAGAGCG
>NW_018165730.1:171242-172228 GCF_001263595.1 Phalaenopsis equestris | reverse complement strand
TTACCTAAGAATACTCTCGATAAAAATCAAGAAAAATTACCTTCAAGGAGTTCAAATGGTAAGGACATTTCAAAGATATCAGACTAAGTAGCGTGAAGGGGGATTGGTTCAAATTTGGAACATTTTGTTTTGGATTCCAAAGGAGGAAACGATAGTGGAGGTCATGGATCCGAAGGAGAACTTCGGTGACTTCCTAAGCTATCCTATTATTTGGCTTTAATTTAGGAGAAATCATTTAGATGTTTCATCCTGTAATTTTTATTTATTAGGATTTACATTTGTGTGAAGCAATCAGCACAAATAACCTTGATTCAAATTTGGAACATTTTGTTTTGGAGTGCAAAGGAGGAAACATTAGAGGATGTCACGGATCTGAAGGAGAAATTCGGTGACTTCCCAAGCTGTCCTATTATTTGGCTTCAATTTAGGAGAAATTATTTAGATGTTTTATCCTGCAATGTTTTTTATTTATTAGGATTTACGTTTGTGTGAAGCAATCTGCACAAATAACCTTGAAGATGTGAGGATTTAGGTCATAAAGAACGACAACCTCGGAATCCTAAGGCGAGTTAGGGCTTAGATAGTACAACAGGATTATACAAATGGCTAAAAGATGTGTTTGAGGATTTATGTTGCACTAGGCAAACAACCTTGATATCCTATGGCTTTGTTGTTTAAAGTTAAGGAAGAGATGTATTAGTATAGATCCTCTTGTTGTTGAAGATGGCCGGGCTGCCCACCATATAAGCTCCAAGCTTCTTGTTGTAGCAGAGTTCAAGTTTTCTAGGTCATTTGGTTACTATATCGAATCAGGTGACCCTATAGTTAAAGTTCTTTAAATATTATTATGGGCTTATTAAAGTTGATTAGAGCAACACCGGTCAAGAATATTTTACATTGAGTCTCTGTATTAGTCCCGACACCACTATTTTCTATTGAAATCACTTAGTCCAAATGAATTTACTAAACTCAACTTAATTAGTGCC
>NW_018165730.1:170300-170847 GCF_001263595.1 Phalaenopsis equestris | reverse complement strand
TATAGAGCTGGAAAAGTAAAGTTTTGGAAACCTTCCTAACTCTATGTTGTGTATTGGAGGTCCTTAAATTTTAAAGATAATATTATTAAGTAAAACATATTAAGTTAAATAGATCCCTAAGGTATTCACCAGGTTAAGACTAGGGAGCAGGTCCATGCAACCTTCTTAATGTCTGGTAAAAGGCATTGGGTTCATTTAAACTTTAATATGTTATTTAATAATTCATCATGAATATCCAGATGCTCAGTGCATATTGATATCTTGATTATCCCGAAGAATAGGGTAAATGTCATTTGTCTTTTAATTTGAAGATTATGTGGGTGAAGACCTTTTAAGAGACAAATTAGTGTATTAAGGGACATTTAGCCAAATTTTTAGTCTTAATTGGACTTGTGGTGTTTTAAAAGAGTTTGATTATGTTGATTTTTCTAATCCTCTTTTAACAAATGGATTTCAACTTATGTTCACCACTAAGTCCTTAAGACCTGAATGTATTAAGTGTGTGTATTGATTTTGAAAAGATTTAAAACTTTAAGTGATCATTATC
>NW_018165730.1:168241-168717 GCF_001263595.1 Phalaenopsis equestris | reverse complement strand
GCGCCATCCGTTCATCGTCCCCGATAGCCTTAACCGAGAACCGTCCATCTTAAAAGCTTAATATCTCCCTCATTTCTCAATGAATTTTAGTGATTATTTTTTTAAAATATTCGTCTTGAAGAGACGAACATATCCATATGGTAAACATGCTATGAAATCAAGCCATTTTAAATGTAGAGCTCGCGAAGGCTCGGGAGAGTAAGTTAGTTATACCTTTGCTCCGAGAGGTGTAGCCTCAATCAGAGATTCTTCACACCTTTGTTAGGTCCCAAAGAGCTTAAGAATGAAGCCTATGGCTCTAGTGTAAAGCCTATGTATGATTTTGATCAAGGCCGATTTTGGGTGTTGGTTGAAAGCTATGGTAGAGGCTCTGTGGAAGGGGGATTTGATGGGGCTTTAGCTTCTTTCACTCTTGTGAAGGTGTAGAGCCAATCTATTGGAAGTTTTGTGCTGTGTAGGTTGGGATTGGATTTTGT
>NW_018165730.1:165632-167170 GCF_001263595.1 Phalaenopsis equestris | reverse complement strand
ATTGGTTTGGATTTGGCCATAAGTCCAAGAAGGTACATATGACCAAATCTTCTATTTGGACTAGGTTAGACATGTCCATTGGCCCAATTAAATATGGCATTTGGTGTAAGAGACCATGAGGAACAACTTTTATGAAGGGTGAAAGTCATTTTGAGGTCCATTGGTTAATCAATTTGGTGGATTTTTTATTTTTGACCCATTTTAAGCATGTTGGGCTAAGTTTGGGTCAAACTTGGGCTAGACATGAGCTAAGTCCAAATTGATTGTTGTTTTTGATGTAAAACATCATGATGAACAATTTTTATGAAGGTTTAAAATTTTTTTGAAGTTGATTTGGTGGTCAATTTGGATGGATTTTGATGGGTTTTGGTTTTAGACCTAAATTAAGCATGTAGGGCTAAACTTGGGTCAAACTTTGGCTAGCTTTGGGCTAAGCCCAAATTGATTGTTGTATTTGGTGTAAAAAATCATGATGTCCAACTTTCATGAAGGATGAAAGTCATTTTGAAGTTGATTTGATAGTCAATTTGAATGGGTTTTGATGGGTTTGGATTTAGACCTAAATTAAGCCTTTAAGGGCCAAATTGGGGGTTTTGGTCAAATATAGTCAAATTGACCAAATTAGATGTAAAATCCTAAAGCAACGCAGAATCGGATGTAAAATCCTCAACCTCTAAAATATTGGTTTGAAAGATTGCGATAGGAGGGGCTCCTAAAGCAATGCGGAATCAGATGTGAAATCCTCAACCTATAAAATATTGTATGAATATCTAAAGCAATGCGGTATCGGATATTGAAATCTGTTCCTCTAAAATATCGTGTGTACCATTACAATAGAGAAGTATCTAAAGCAATGCGGTGTCAGATATTGAAGTTCGTACCTCTAAAATATCGTGTGGACCATTGCAATAGAGAAATATCTAAAGCAATGCGGTATCGGATATTGAAATCTGTTCCTCTAAAATATCGTGTGTACCATTACAATAGAGAAGTATCTAAAGCAATGCGGTGTCAGATATTGAAGTTCGTACCTCTAAAATATCGTGTGGACCATTGCAATAGAGAAATATCTAAAGTAATGCGGTATCGGATATTGAAATCCGTACCTCTAACATATCGTGTGGACCATTGCAATAGAGAAATATCTAAAGCAATGCGGTATCGGATATTGAAATCCGTACCTCTAACATATTGTGTGGACCATTGCAATAGAGAAATATCTAAAGCAATGCGGTATCGGATATTAAAATCCGTACCTCTAACAGTTTGATATGAACCATTGCAATAGAGACATATCTAAAGCAATGCGGTATCAGATATTGAGATCAGTACCTCTAAAAGTTTGATATGAACCATTGTAATAGAGAAATATCTAAAGTAATGCGGTATCGGATATTGAGATCCATACCTCTAGAAGTTTGTTCTTGTTGAATTTGTGGGAATTTTTTAGAATTTGTGAAGATTAAATGCAAAGATGGGTATAGGGCGTTTTGCCTATCCCGAAATGTAGAGATGGGTATAGGGCGTCTTGCCTATCC
>NW_018165730.1:162272-164439 GCF_001263595.1 Phalaenopsis equestris | reverse complement strand
TATATTTTTTTTCTTTGCTCCGTTTGTTTTTTGAGAATTACTATATCTGGTGGATCGTATGTTAAGGATTTTGAATGTCCAAATTCCCCTAACTAAGAATCCTCAAATATTTCTTAAGTTGAATTCTGAGATATTATAACTCATTCGTGAGTTAGGACCCAGTCACGTGGCAGGAAATTAAAAGGCTCATGATATCCCGAGTTAATTACTCGTATTTCCACCACATTATTTTATTTTGAAATTTGCTTAGGACCCAGTCTAAATTCTTTAAAGTGGATGACTCAGTTATTAGGGCATTAATTTCATTCTCCCCTGAAATAACAGCCTTATCAAAACATCAAAATATTTCTTTTGAGGTGATCAATATTTTAAATATTGCACAATTTTGAACAAAAGAAGTCTTCTTTTTATTAATTGGGGTGGGAGGGATAGGATAGAATAACATTGATCATGTTAATTTCCCTTTCAATAACAAAAGTAGTACAATAGTGGCCAAAAGACATTTCATTCATTGGCAGCTGCATAGGAATGGGTTGGAACAAACAAATCGCCCGAAATCATATTGATAGAACCTCTTTCAGGTTTCTTTCAAATATTCTTTCGGAATCGTTATCTCTCCATTCTTGAACTTCTCTTCAAGCAAGACTTTGAAATTGCAGCACTCTTCTATGGTGTGTCCAATGAACCTGTGGTATGGGCAATATCTCGGGTGCCCTTTCTTGTTAACCTCGTCAGGCTTTTTTGGCGTGCGCAACCTGAACTCAGGATTCTTGATCAAACTGCAAAACATCTTTTTCGCTGCTTCATCTTTAAAAGAGTATACCCCATTTGATCTAGCATTCATGATTGAAATTTGTTTTTTGTATGTTTGGTAAGGTCTCTGCTGAGATGATTGTTGAAGATTCTGACGAGAACGTCGGGAAGTTTGTTGATGTTCTTCAGCCTGGATCTGCAACGATCGCTTTCCCCTGCTGACCACAGCAACTGTTCCAGAATGCTTCTCAAATATAATGGCTGTCATGGACCTTTCATGAGGATCCATGTGTTTGATTTCTTCTTGAAGACTGTTAGCTTTGCTGAGTAGCTTCTCGAAGGATTTGATGGTGAGTCCCTTGAGCATGAAAGCTAGTGGCCCATGGATGCTTTTGAGTAAGATCTCAATCTCATGATGTTACTGTAGCTGAAGTTCACACTTAATGCTAAGGTTTCTCCACCTCAAAATATAATCTACTAGAGTCTCATTAGACTTTTGTTTTTCTACCATGAGATCTCCAATAGACACATGATGTTGCACTCCGGCAAATCTTTTTACGAACAACTATTCCAACTCGGCAAATGAATTGACCAACTCGTTGGGCAAGTTGGCATACCAATCAAAAGCAACTCCTCACAAGCTAGTGACGAACTGTTGACAGAGTAAAGCTTCATTAGTTCTTGTGTTGCTACAATTGGCTCTGAAATATGCTAGGTGTTGTGTGGGATTTCCAGTCCCATCAAATATTTTGAAGTTCGGAGGTGTAAAACCCTTAGGAAATGGTACGGCATCGAATTCCTTCGGGTAAGGTCTACGTTTTAGAATCAATGCACCATCCTTAAACTGGGTTAAGGCTTCACGAACTTGTTCGACCATTTGTTTAAATTCATTTTCTGATATGATGCTTTGAACAGAGTACTTCTCTGGTTGTTCATCAGAGGTGAACTCTTTTCTTTCATCCTCAACATGAATGATTTCTGGTTGATTCATTCCTGGAGGTGTCATCTGTTGTGATTTTGACTGTCTTTGCGTTGCAATCACAGTAGTTTTCAATTCCTTGACTTTATTTTCAGGGCGGATGATCTGCTCATCCTTTTGTTCGGTGGTCCCTTGTTTATCATCCGTGGTGTTCTCCATACCAGGTGAAGCGTCGTGCGCAGATAACTCGGCCTGGGTCTCGATAACATTGATTTCTATTAATCTTCTGTCCATGTAATCTGGCACATTGTGTATTTCATCATTCATATTTTTTGTTTGTTCTTCAGATATTTGTGCAATATTGGCTCGGAGTATCTCCAACTTAGCCTTGATTGAGTTTCCTTTGATTACCTTTAGATCCATTGAAGATTTCTGAAGAGTGTCACTTCTTTTATTGAGTAGCGGCGTAGTTATGTAGAAGTCAATTGGATCAAC
>NW_018165730.1:161365-161572 GCF_001263595.1 Phalaenopsis equestris | reverse complement strand
GACACAATCTCGAATCCAGAAAATAGTGGGGCATAAGCGTCGATTGACTCCTTCTCATGTAGAATCTCTTTTCCCTTACTTGGAAAAATAGTTGGCGCGATGATGGTGTCTTCGGTAGCAGGGGTAGAAACAACTCCAGTAGTAGTCCTAACGTTCCCAACGACAAACTTTGCAGCACTAGTAGGGTTATTTTCAATCAAAACCTTT
>NW_018165730.1:160422-161265 GCF_001263595.1 Phalaenopsis equestris | reverse complement strand
TTTGAAATTTTGTTTTTAGTTTTGACTTTGGTTTTTTTTTTGTTTTTTTTTAACATGCAAGAATTTTTTGTTATGCAGTATGGTACAAGCATAAAAGAAAAGCAGTAGAAAAGTACAAGAAAGACTGTAAAAAGTGGTAAACTGTAAAAGTGTATCTGGCGAGTCTTCTCGTTCCACCACCTGAAACTCAAAATGCATGTCAGAGAATTTATGTATATAGAGCTGGAAAAGTAAAGTTTTGGAAGCCTTCCTAACTCTATGTTGTGTATTGGAGGTCCTTAAATTTTGAAGATAACATTATTAAGTAAAATAAATTAAGTTTAATAGATCCCTAAGGTATTCACCAGGTTAAGAGTAGGGAGCAGGTCCATGCAACCTTCTTAATGTCTGGTAAAAGGCATTGGGTTCATTTAAACTTTATTATGTTACTTAATAATTCATCCTGAATATCCTGATGCTCAGTGAATATTGATGTCTCAATTATCATAAGAATGGGGTAGGGTAAATGTCATTTGTCTTTTAATTTGAAGATTATGTGGGTGAAGACCTTTTAGAAGACAAATTAGTGTATTTAGGGACATTTAGCCAAATTTTTAGTCCTAATTGGACTTGTGGTGTTTTAAAAGAGTTTGATTATGTTGATTTTTCTAATCCTCTTTTAACAAGTGGATTTCAACTTATATTCGCCACTAAGTCCTAAAGACCTGAAAGTATTAAGTGTGTGTATTGATTTTGAAAAGATTTAAAACTTTAAGTGATCATTATCAAGATCATTTACACATCATTTTGATTATCAAATAAGGGTGTGAAATCATTAATTTCCAAAATTATACCCTTAAATTC
>NW_018165730.1:158876-160254 GCF_001263595.1 Phalaenopsis equestris | reverse complement strand
ATTAAGGCCAAAATATTCAAAATTACAATTTTGCCCCTAAGGGTCCAAACTTTCATAATTTGTCAATTTTAAGTCAAATGACTTTGGGGATTTTTATGTAACCCTACTGATAGGTCAATTAAGACATCAGAGGAGAAAATGTGAATTTTCACAATTTAATTTAATTCATATAATTATTTTCATGTAAAAATATGCATCTTCAAGTAAAATTCCAAAAGATCATCAATACAACTTCTAATCACTTGAAATTTTTATGTCAGCTATTCCTAGACCAGAAAGTCGTAACCCTAGATTAAAAAGTCATTTAGCCAAAATTTCATAATCTTTTGAATTTTTTGTGATTTATTAAAATTAATTAAAATTTTGGGGACTTTAAAAAAAATAAAATATTTTAATTGTTGAAAATTAGATTTTTTATTTTTGGAAAATCTCTCTGAGGTTAGGGAAGCCAGAGAAATTTAGTTTGTATTTTTTTTATTTTTATTTGATTTTTTAGAATTATTTTGGTGAAAATTCTATTTTTAAGTCTTAAAAATCATTTTAAGGTTTAAAAAATAAATATCTTTATTTTTAGACCTCGGAAAAATATTCCAATGATTCCTAAATGTTTAGAAAATAATTTAGAATATTTATTTCCATGAGTTTAGTATTTTATGTTTTTTTTATTATTTTTAATTATTAAAAATAATTAAAAATAACTTAAAAATCAAGTTTTTATTTTAAATATATTTTTATTTTTATTAAATTCCCCTAATATCAGAAAACTCAAAAAAGCTAAGTTTGATAATTTTTTGAGTTATATTTTGATTTTTAAAAATCATTTAAGTATTAACTTTAATGATGATCTTTAAAACCCAATTAAAAATATTAAATGATCTCAAAATCCTTTGAAATTTTTATGGTGAATTCTTTGACTTATTAATCATTGTGGAGAACAAAAATTAAATGATTTTGATGTTTATATTCTCCAAATTAAATACTTTAAGTAAATTGGGGTTTGCTTAAAATAACGATGTTTTGATTTCTAAAAATTATAAAATTATTTTCTAAGACTACTCTGGCCAGAGAAAACTCATATGAATATTTATAGAATTTTTTAAGCCATATGCAATTTTCTATAATTATTTGAACAGAAAATGCTTAAGAACTTAAAAAATTAAGACCTCTATCTAGAGACCTTTTATGTCTTTCAAAAGTACTCAAGTTGTGTATCTAGATAGAGGCTACAACATATAAAAATTTTGGGTGAAGGTGATATCTCAACATGAATGGAGAATTGAAAAACCCCTAACCCTAATTCATTTTTTAAAAAATAATTTATGCATCAAATTAATGTTAAAATAATTTCATATGGTTCTCCTCTGTTCACTGAGCAAGA
>NW_018165730.1:157181-158029 GCF_001263595.1 Phalaenopsis equestris | reverse complement strand
GAAAATGGCCAAAGGGGAGCTTAGCTGGCCATTTGAGAGCTTAGCCCCACTGCTTAGGTGTCAAGAAGAGGAGCTCTCAGGTCAATTTGGGCTGAGGTGGCCTCTTGGCATGAGTTTGGGTTTTAACCATGTGGGGGCTCATGGTTTTGGGCTTTATCTTGGGTTAAGGTGGCTAACCAAGGCTTGGACCATGGTTAAAGCTTATGATGATCAGTAAAAATGGCACCATAGGGTATGGACATGTGGTATGGAAAGTGCATTGATTTAACCTCTTTATTATCTCTTTAAAAGTTTTTTCTCAAAATTTTACCCATGGGATAAATATAAAGGTTAACCATGGTTTGATTGCTGGCTTTAAACTCAACCCTAGAGTCTAAGGGGAGTCATGGTAAGGCTCATTTGATCATACTAAGCTCAATTTGGATTTGACCTTAAGTCCAAGAAGGTGCATATGGCCAAATCTTGTGTTTGGGCTAAGTTATACATGTCAATTGGCCCAATTAACTATAGCATTTGGTGTAGGAGACCATAAGGAACAACTTTCATGAAGGGTGAAAGTCATTTTGAGGTCAATTGGTTAATCAATTTGGTGGATTTTTTATTTTTGACCCATTTTAAGCATGTTGGGCTAAGTTTGGGTCAAACTTGGGCTAGCCATGGGCTAAGCTCAAATTGATTATTGTGGTTGGTGAAGAACGTCATTATGAACAACTTTCATGAAGGATGAAAGTCATTTTGAAGTTGATTTGATAGTCAATTTGAATGGGTTTTGATGGGTTTGGATTTAGACCTAAATTAAGCATGTAGGGCTAAACTTGGGTCAAACCTGAGCTAGCTTTGGGCTAAGC
>NW_018165730.1:125412-156827 GCF_001263595.1 Phalaenopsis equestris | reverse complement strand
CAAATTTGGATGTATTCAAAGTGTTTGGAATGAGTTTTGATCAGTTTTGGGTATTTTGGCAAAATTTGGGAATTTTGGCCAAATTTGGGTCCCAAGGGCAGTTAGGTAATTTGGAGGTGCCTAGGGGCAAAAGGCCAAGTTGGGCATTTCAAGTGCAATTGGGTAGAGAATCATTTTAAATGAGTCATGGACTAATGAAATCTCCATTTTGGGTTCCCATGTATTTGTCTTAGCCAGGGTATTGTGAAGGTATGGTGAGGGTATGGTGAGGGTATGGTGAGGATTTTGTGAGGGTATTGTGTACCTTAGCTCCAAACCAACACCCAGGGTCAATCCTAAGGTCAAGTAGCCCTATAGGAACTCTCCTTGAGTTCCCTCATAATGATCTTACCTACTAAGTGCTAGAGGCTAGGACCAATATGTGGAAGTTCAAGTTGAGTAAAGAGAAGAGTTTTGAGTTTCTAATGGTGAGGGTCTCTTTTCTAGTTTTCTAAGACTAGTCAGTAGGAAAGTCCTATGGCTAGACCTAGGCTACTAAAGAAATTTCTAGACCTCAACCAAAAGTGAGGTCAACAGATAGGAAATTCTTATGATAAGATAAAATCTATAGATAAGTCTCTGTTCAAATAGTCCACAACAAAATGAAGCCAACGTGAAAAAGTATGATCACAAGAGCACATCCAGCTCCAAAAACCATTTGGAATTGAAGATTGTGGCAACCACCTAAAAAACTGCACCAATGATGATCTGAAGGTTGCGAACACCTCCAAACCACAAAACAATAGTCAATAGGGAGAGAAAATCATTCAACAAACAAAGCATATGAATATGTATCCTCAATAGAGGTTAAGCTCCATTCAGCAATGCAAAATCTCCCAAAAAAAAGAAAATCAAAAACCAAAAGAAGGAAAGTATCTAAGCAACTGTAAAGAGGCTGCACCAGAATTGGGATGCAATATATATATATATATAAGATGGTGGTGGTGGTGGCTGGAGAAGGAGCTCTGTTAGGGTTTCTAGCGGGATGAAGATTTGTTGGAGCTGGCTGGAGTGTGGAGCTGTAGAAGTGTTCTACTCGGTCCTCTCCTCAACTTGGTCACCTCTTTGGTGGCTTTTCTCTTTGTTTGAGCTTTCCTGGGCATGGATTTTGTAAGAGGTTATTGTTCCATTAATACTGGAGCTTCTCTACTGTTTCCTAGTTACGTAAGTGGTGTTCTTACCCACCTCTCTGGTAGCTGGTTCTTTCCAAACCTGGTGCTTGTTTAGGTTAGACATTGTTGCCTTGCTGCTTTCGCTGACTTGGTTTTCTTTGAGGTGTTACTGTTCCATTGCAACTGTGCTCAGCTTTTTCTGGTTACTTTGAGGTGTTACTTGTACTTTCTCTTGGTGATTGTCCCTATTAACTTCCTTCTGTTGTTTATCTGTTGAGTCCTGGTTACTGAAATGATGAGTTTTGAACACCCCTTTGGTGGCTTCTTTAGTGGCTAATAGGGCAGGCTTCTATTCAATTATGGCTACACCTATAGATGTACGCACTGATGCTCAGTGGACTAAAGCCACATATGCAGGTGTAGTAGGCAAAGCCACTGATAAACCAAAAAGTGTGCAATTTTTTATATGCTTTTAATGCCTATATTTGGTGATATTCAATGATAATTCAATGATATTGCACTTTAGGTGATATTCAATGATATTGCACTTTAAAGGAATGTATTTTGTATATTTTTGGTTTCACATACAGAATATGGAGTTTTGGAGAAAAGAAGCAAAAACGATGTAATTTGGACCAAAAATGAGCAAGAATGGCACATTTTGATATGTCTTTCTATGCTTAATCTATTTTGCAGTTCTCACATATTTTTGAATGAAATTACACTTTTAAAAAAGGTTATTTTATGCTTATTTTTTAAGTTTATCTCTTAGGAACGCAACACCACTGAAACAGGGTGAAACAAAGCTAAAATGGAGTCAAACAAAGTAAAATGGTGGAGCTGCTCAGGGAGAGCACCGAGGACGCCAAAGCCTACATCGGAGGTGCTAAAGAATAGAAAAAAAATATGAGAAAATGACGTTGACAGCATCCAAAATGGCATCGACAGCGCCCGGGACGGTCCTGGATCGATTTTTGGCAGTTTTTGATGTTCTAAAAGTCTCTCAAGTGATTCAAACACCCCATGAAGCAATTCAATGAATCTAGACACTTGGATAAGGCTCTTGAATGAAGAGGCATGTCGCATGTCTTTTGGATGTTTGGATGAATAGATTTGTCTCTTGGAAAAAAGGAGGGAATTTGTGTCACTTTAAAAAAGAGGGCTTGACACTTCTCATATGCATGCGCGTGTGTGTGTGTGAGGGTGTGTGTGAGTGAGAAAATGTGGAGAATGTTTAGTGATCTTAGAATAAAAGTAGAAATGTAGATTTCTACCTTTTTAGAGAGATTGGTGACGGGATTTTAAAAGAATTCGTAAATGAATGTTCTAGCATTGCATGGATCAGCGGGAGACTTTGTGGGAGAGATTTTCATCTTTCTTTCAAGGGTAAAGCTTACAAGGGAAAAAAACTAAGTATTGTAATCTTTATTATCTTATGATTTTGTAACCACTTATCTAGCGAATTTTATTTGATGTAGTGAAGTTTTTTTTTGTGTTTTCTTCGTGCTTTGTGATGTGTTTCTCTTACTCTTTCTTCTTCTTAGAAAATAGTGGCATGAGAGAATTATGCCATTTTTTTTTCCTTTTGCTTTTCTTTTATAATGAGTAGGATTCATGTTTTGGATTTTGGGATGCATGCTTGAAGAAGTTTTAATTATAAATGTGATGGTTTTTACTTGCACTTCATTTACATTACAATAAAGGCTTGTTGTAGTGTTAAAATTTGTTGTAATTGCATTAAGATCCGAGAGGGCGGTATAATTCTCAACAAAGTGGAACCACATTCATATTCAATGGATGGTGAAGTTCATGGGGGTTTGATGCAAACTAAATAGGGAAATATACTTTGATGGGCGTTGAATTGGAGATTTTAGGGTGACAGACTAAAATCCCCAATTCGGTCTTAGAGTTTAAAGAACTAAAGCGAGACTTAACTTTCAAGGGAAGGGAAGTGGGAGCACTGGAGTGGGAGCCAGTATCCTCCTAGCCTAGCCATGGATTTAGTGACGAAGCCTGAGATTAGCTAATGATTTTCTATAACACTGAATCAGGGTAGAGAATTAAAATTGCTCCTATTTGGCACATAAAATATTTAATGTATCTCATTTATTTACATGTATAAAATATTTAATGTATCTCATTTATTTACATTATCCAACTCAATACATAAGAATAGTAGTTTTGAAAATCTTAAAATTCTCTCAACCAATTCATCCAGAAAGGGTTATAATTAGAATTTAATATTTACATTTAGGAATAGTTACTATCCATATATTTAAAATTCACATTTAGGAGTAGTTTCTAGATAAAACACCATTTTAATCGATATTCCAAACTAAGGGCTAGTAGTAGTAAACTGGAATTTAATTAAGGACATCTTTCCTCGCTTCCTCGTGGGATCGATAATCAGGGCTTAATCATAATGTCCTATATTTCTTGAGCGAAACGTATACTTGCGTTTATATCATTGTGACTATATAGAATATATAAAATTAAGCATATAAAAAAGTCGCATCAAGTTTTTGGCATTGTCGTCAGGGAAACTTTGGTAAGAACTTTAGGAGAATTTTAGTTGAAGTAAGTAGGCTTAGACTTGGAAAACTGTAGTGTCGTAAAAATTGTTTTTGTGTGAAAAGTGTTTTTTTATATGAAAAAGTGTTGTGAAGAAACTGTTTGTGTAAAAAATAAGGTGTTTGTGAAAATGTTTTGTTTAGTTGAATATATCTTTTGTTTTATTCGTTTAATTGTTAATGTATTGTTTGTTGTGTTGCATATGTGAAATAAAGGATCCGCATGACTTATGCCTTATGATCCTGAGTTATAAAAAGAGAAAAAAGTCAAAAATTTGAAAGGACTTAAAGAACTAGAAATGGAAATGGAAAACATTCAAAATAATAACTTAGAAAATCATCATAAATATTTGAGGGATTATATAAATCCTACGACAGATGAAATTCACTCAAGTATACAAACCCCTATTATAGAAGCTGACTCATTTGAAATAAATCCAGATATTATCCAATTGGATCAGAACAATCAGTTTGGGGAACTCCTTCGAAGGATCCCTATTTACACTTATTCAGTTTTCTAGAACTTTGTGCTACATTTCATTATAACGGCATGTCAGACAATTTTGTTAGACTAAGCCTTTTTCCTTTCTCACTAAGGGATAAGGCTAAAATGTGGTTATACTCATTAGCACCTGGCTCTATTAAAAATTGGGAAGAGTTAACTCAGAAATTCCTAGTTAAGTATTTTCCACCCTCAATGACTACTAAACTTAGAAACGATATTATCTCATTTTGTCATTATGAAGGGGAATAAATATATGCTACATTGGAAAGATTTAAGGAACTCCTAAGAAAGTGTCCACACCATGCTCTACCCAATTGGTATATCATTCAAACTTTTTATAATGGGTTAGTAGAATCCCTTAGGTATATAATTGACGTTGTCCCTGGTGGATCATTAATGTCAAAATCATTTGATGAAGCATATGCATTAATTGAAGAAATAGCTACAAATGTACAAATGAATTTCAATACAAGGGTAAATCCTAAAAATGTAGCCAGTGTTCATGATACTCAGTGTTCATGATACAGTGTTCATGATACAGATGCGATTGCAATTCTTGCATCTCAGATTGCTGCAATATCAAGAAAGTTGGTCCAATTTGGAATGACCTAGCCTCAATTTACTCCAGTAAGTGAGGAAAGTTCATTAGGGCATATGATTGATTATAACTTATCATATGAGACTTTAAATACCTTAAATAACTCGTATTCTAACTTTTACAACCCAGGTTGGAAGAACCATTCTAATTTTAACTGGTATCACACTACTTGAGGTGGAAACCAACCATGGAAAAATAATCATGCAAACCTTAATGGAAGTTGGAATAATCAGGGAAACACAAATTATAGACCTTCATCTTCACTGTACTCTAACAATGATCAACAATTTGAGGATAAGAAGTTGTCTATAGAAGAAGTGGTATTGCAAATGGGAAACTAGTTGTAAAGTCAAAATGCTGCGATTAGAAACATAGAGAATCAACTTGGACAAATTGCTAATTCACTTTGCAGTAGACCCTAAGGAACACTTCCTAGCAACACTAAGATCAACCCTGAAGAGAAAAATGATGAACAAATAGAAGCGGTCCAATTAAGAAGTGGAAGAGAGATAAAGGATGTGGTCAGAAAAGAGAAAAGAGTAGTGAGAGAGACAAAGAAAAATAAAAGACCCAATGAACATGTTTCTAAGGATTTGAAAAAAATCAATAACTCCAACTAAAGTCAATTTAGAAAGACCACCACCTCCATTTATTCAAAAATATAGAGAACATGAGTTGGATAAACAATTTTCAAAGTTCATGGACGTACTTAAGAAGTTAACGATAAATATTCCTTTCAATGAAGCTTTGGAAAAAATGCCAAGTTATGCAAAAATTGTGAAGGAGATATTAAAAAAGAAAAGGAAATTTGGAGAGTACGAGACAGTTGCACTATGTGAGGAGTGCAGCACTATATTTTAGAAAAAGCATACTGAGAAACTTAAAGATCCTTCTAGCTTAACAATTCATTGTGTATTTGGAGAAAGATTATGTGGAAAAGCTTTATGTGATTTAGGATCGAGAATTAATGTGATGCCTCTATCTATATTTATAAGGTTAGGTTAGCCGATATTTCTCCCACTACTATAACCCTTCAGTTAGCTGATCAATCTATCATTTATCCAAAGGGGGTTATACAAGATGTGCTTAATAAAGTGGATAAACTTATCTTTCCTATATACTTTATTGTATTAGATATGGAGGAAGATAAAGAATATCCCATTACTTTGGGGAGATCTTTTCTTGTTACTGGACAAGCTATGTAGATGTGCAAAAAGGAAAGTTAACTATGAATATTAATGACCATGAAACCACTTTTGATATTTTAAAGGCTATAAAGTATCCAACTGATAAAAAAGATGATGATTATTTTTGGATGGATGAAATTTATTATCTAAGTAAAAACCATTTCCAAAAATATTTTGAGAGTAAGTTAACGAGAGTAGAGTAAGTTAACAGATGAGATCGAAATGGACTTTCATGTTGAGTTTAAAATGTTGTTAAAGAAGAATGTATGTATGTTCAGGAGAGGTGTGAAATGATGGACGCTACCGAAAATAGTAAACTTTTAATTCCATCTGTTGAAAAAATCTCATGAACTTAAAATGAATATACCACATACAATTTTAAAGCCTAAATATATAGAGAATTCATCGACACCACCAGTCTTTATATCTTCATATTCGACTCAATCACAAGATGAACCTGAATTGAATGATAAAATCTGTAAAAGATCTCTTATGAAAGAGTTATTCAAAGTCACTGAATGCCATATTTTGTGGTATACAGACAAAATGAATGAGATTCTAATGTTGGGATGGATTATTAATGCAATTAACAATTACCCCCCAAAGATTTTACCTAGTGACCCTGAGATAAATTCTAAAGAAATGAATGATGAGTAATTTAAAATTATTTAATTGATATTTGGAAGAGAAATTGAGGAAATGTTTCAAAAGAACTTTGAGTTGAGAGATGAGGATAACGATATTGAAAGACCAATTGAAGAAATTCCTAAAGAATTAGAAGATAACTTGAAAGACAAGAGTAACCTAGAAGAATTTGATCCAGAATCTAAAGTATCTAGAGAGAATTTGATCCAAAATTTGGGAGATCATGAAGTAGCTTATGAAGATCCATTTCTTATAATATTTAAGGATGATATTAATATAAAAATTGAGAAAATTAATAGAAAAATATTGGATCTAGAAAGAAATATGAGGAACAAGGATATGAATCAACCTGAAAAGGAGAAAAGGAAGACCTGAAAAGGAAGAGCTGAAAGAAAAATTTAAATTTGAGGACTTTGCAGGAATCCCTGGATCTTGAAAAGATTGGGCGATTGATCAAGGATTACTTAATTGGAATTTTGATCCAAGTGGAATCATTTGTCAGGCTAGGGACGTTAAACCAAGTACTTTATGGGAGGCAAGCCATAGTTACTAGTGTAGTTTGATTTAGTATGCTTAAGAGTTATGATTGCTAGTGTTGTATTGTGTTTTCTTTAGTGTGGATTGATGAGGTTGATTGATGATTTGTAGATGTTTGGATTATTAGTGGTTTGATTTGCTTTTTATGTGTCATGAGGGAGGTGATTTCTTAACTTCTTACTATGGTTAGACTTGTATGTTCTCTTATAGTAGTTGGATTGATGAGTCCAGTACAACTCGGGTCTAACCTAGACTTGAGTTTTAGAAGAGAAATTATGAATTTATCAGTGACAATTCCATCTCAATTTTATTACTTCCTTTCATTGACCTTGTTTTCATTTAGTAGGAGTAGCTAACCTATTTGATGAGTAATATGTGGTTGAATTTACACTATCCTTATAACTATTAGAGGTGCTTAATTTAAGGGATTAGAAGTTGCCTAAGAGTGGTTCCTAGGAGCCAATATATCAAGGATAATTTTATCTTTGGGATTAGAATCTATTAATTCATTTATAAGTACCCAATATATTAGTGTAGTGATTTCGTTAGAAATTGGAAGTAAGTTAGTGAGATGTGATGAGTTAAAGGAAGAATTGACCTCATTTATTATGTGTGTTTGTGTTTGTGTTACAATAATAGGACTTGAAGAACATTTTTATATTCCAATGCTGATACATGTTATGCTAGTTAGAATTTTATTTAGTTAATTTCATTATAGCATGTTTAGTTTAGATTTATTTTCTACTACATGTTTTCTATCCTGATAAATAATTGTAGATGCTTTTGATAGACATTTGTGGTAGATAGAATTTCTAAACTGTTTTTCTTCCTACTTATATCTTCTTCCTACTTATATTTTCTTTATATTTTCTTGCACTAAATGCTATACATGTTAAAAATCAAGTTTGGGGCGAGAAAGAAAAGAAAAATGAGTGAGGAGAAGCTTGGGAAGGAGAAGCTTGAGGACATGCTTAATAAAAAATTGACTTTACTTCAATTAACCTAGAGAAAAGGCTTTATTATATTTTCTAAACTTGTATTGAAGTATTAGAAGCATTACTAGTAAGATTTTCATGAAGTTCTTTTTCATATGAATGTTCTAAATATCCTTGATATAAAAAATTGAAATTCTTCTTGAACTGGATAGAAATTTAGAAATCTTAAAATTGATTACTAAGTATTCTTAAACTTAGAGTTTGAATCTAAGTTATTAAAGGTTTTTCTTAAATTTTTCTATTTTATTTACCAAACTAAAGTACAGAAGTTTATAAGTTAGTCTCTATCCTAAGTGATATTTTTATGCAGTAAACGGGTTACTTGAGGACAAGTAACATTTAAGTTTGCGGGATTTTGATACACCCAAAAAATGTGCAATTTTACATATTTCTATCCTAAGTCATATTTTTCATATGGGTGATTTTCAATGATAATGTAATTTAAAGGAAGGTATTTTGTATATTTTGGTTTTAGGTACAAAAAATGGAGTTTTGAGAGAAAGAAGAAAAAATGATGTAATTTGGAGCAAAAACAAGCAAGAAAGAAAATTTTATCCTAACACATTTCAATATGTCTTTCTATGCTTAATCTCTTTTACACTTATCACACATTTTTGAATGAAATTACACTTTAAATAAAGGTTATTTTTATGCTTATTTTGTAGGTCTATCTGTTAGGAATGCAACGCAATTGAAATGGGGCAAAATGGAGCTAAAACGGAGCCAAAAGAAGCAAAATGGTGGAGTTGCGCAAGGTGGGCGCCAATGGCACCAGAGTCAGCGCCAACTGCGCTGAAGAATAGATAAAAGATGAGAAAACGACACCAACTGGAGCCCGGGACGGTCATGGATCGATTTTTTGTTGTTTTGATGTTCTAGAAGGCTCCCAAGTGATTCAAACACCCCATGAAACAATTCAATAAATCTAGACACTTGGATAAGGCTCTTGAATGAAGAGACATGTCTTTTGGATGTGTCTTTTGGATGAATAGATTGAATAGATTTGTCTCTTGGAACAAAAAGGGAATTTGTTTCTCTTTAAGAAGAGGGCTTAGCTCCTCTCATATGCATGCGAGCATGTGTGTGAGGGTGCGTTTGAGTGAGAAAATGTGGAGAATATTTAGTGATCTTAGAATAGAAGTAGAAATGTAGATTTCTACCTTTTTAGAGAGATTGGTGAGGGGATTTTGAGAGGATTTGTAAGGGAATGTTCTTGTAAGGGAATGTTCTAAGGGAATGTTCTAGCATTGCATGGATCAGCGGGAGACTTTGTGGGAGAGAAAATCATCTTTCTTTCAACGGGAAAAAGCTAAGTATTGTGTTCTTCATTATCTTATGATTTTGTAAACACTTATTTTGTGGATTTGCTTTGATGTAAAGAAGTTTTTCGTTGTGTTTTCTTCGTGCTTTGTGATGTGTTTCTCTTACTCTTTCTGCTTCTTAGGAAATAGTGGCATGAGAGAATTATGTCATTAATTTCCTTTTACTTTTCTTTTACAATGAGTAGGATTCATGTTTTAGATTTTGAGATGCATGCTTGAAGAAGTTTTAATTAAAAATGTGATGATTTTTACTTGCACTTCATTTACATTACAATAAAGGTCTGTTGTAGTGTTAAAATTCATTGTAGTTGCATTACAACCCGAGAGGGCGGTGTAATTCTCAACAAAGTGGAACCACATTCAAATTCCATGGATGGTGAAGTTCATACGGTACAAATAAATAAGGAAATATAATTTGATGGGCGTAGAATTGGAGATTTTAAGGTGACAGACTAAAAGCCCGAATTCGGTCTTAGTGTTTAAAGAACTAAAGCGAGAGTTATCCTTCAGGGGAAATGAAGTGGGAGCTATGATGTGGGATCTAGTATCCTCCTAGCCTAGCCACGGATTTAGAGACTAAACCTGAGATTAACCAATGATTTTTTATAACATTGAATCAGGGTAAAGAATTAAAATTGCTCCTTTTTGGCATAGACGATATTTAATGTATTTCATTCCTTTACATTATCCAACTCACCGCATAGAAGTGTAATTTTGAAAATCTTAAAATTTTACAAATCAATTCATCGAGAAAAGGTTATCTTTAGAATTTAATATTTAGATTTAGGAATAGTTACTATCCTTATATTTAAAATTGATATTTAAAATTAAAATTGACATTTAGGAGTAGTTGCTAGATAAAACTCCATTTTAATCAACATTCCAAACTAAGGACTAATACTATTAAACTTGAATTTATCTAAGAACATCTTTCCTCGCTTCCTCGTGGGATTGATAATCGAGGCATAATCATAAAGTCCTACATTACTTGAGTGATATGTATACTTACGTTTATATCATTGTGACTATATAGAATATATAAAATTAAGCATATAAAAAAGTCGCATCAGCCACTGACACTTTAAAAGACCTTGATAAACTTGTGTTTCCCCAAGCATTCCACGATACAGTAGCTGGTATGGGATCTTGCCCTTATATTCATCCACTTGGCTCAAAAGATGGTGAAACTGTAGTTATTTCTACCTTAGATATTACCTCACTCCAAGAAGTTATATTCACATTAGCAGGTAAATTCCAATTTAGACACCCCAAAATGGAACATGATAGAAGTTATTTTGATTCGGTCTAGAGAATTGGGTTACTTGATGGAAGACATCTCCTAATCCAACTCTCTGGGGAAGAAGATTATGTCAGGCTTTTTGCTAAGCAATCCATAGTGATTGTAGGGACCACAATAGAAATTCTAAAATGAACCCCAAACTTTGATCCAAGCAAGGAACCTCCTGTGGTACCTTTATGGTACAAGCTGCCAGGACTTCCCCTCCCCTTTTTCAAACTTGATGCTCTATTTAACATTAATAGGGCATTAGGTACATCTCTTAAGGTTGATACCTTCACTTATAACAAAACAAGACCTGCACTTACTAGAATCTAGGTTGAAAGAGACATCACCCTCCCAGAGCTGAAGAGAATCTGGATAGGATCCGATATTGATGGCTTCTAGCAGGAAATTATTTCTGAGCAAAAACATTACTATTGTCAACATTGTAAAATGTTTGGCCACACTGTAGAAAGTTGCTACAAGCTCCACCCCCCCCCCCAAAATCTAACAACAGTCCTAAGGATTCTTGTCCTGTAACTGAACAGATACCAAGCATTACTGCTGAAGGAACCCCCCCCTCCCCATTGAATGGTAATAATACTGATAAACAAAGGCCTCATCTTATTGTTGCAAGTACCCCCCCACTGAATATTGTAAGTACTCCCCCTGGGGACCCATTACAAGAGTTGTCTGACTCCCCTTCCAACAGCACTATAGAGGCATCTCCAACAAGGTTTGCAAGAAAAGAAGTCAATGAAGTGATTATTGTTACTCCTACATCACCCAAACTTTATGGTGATGGTCAGGGTGTTGGATGTTCCACTCACACAACTAATCCTGAAAAAGAACCTACGGAAATCAATATTATTGCTATGCAACAGACACTAGAAGAGGACTGACAAATTCAAACATCAAGGAAAAAGAAAAAATAGGTGACAGAAGTACAGAAACTCCAACAAGGGTCAGCCTTAATGAAGATAGAAGGCAAAGCAAGGGCAAAGAATGGTTCCCCCTCTAAAACCTCTAGAAGAAGAACTAGATCAAGGTAGCCACTCTCCAACTCCCCTTAATCAAAGATAAACCTCCTATGTTGGAACATTAGGGGTGTGGCTCACCCCCTCTCTCTCAAAAGAGTTTACATCTCAACTTTAAATACAAGCTTTGGTGTATTACCATCTTTGAACCTATGGTTCATAAACACCTCTAAAAACTTATCAAGAAGTTCTCTGGATTTTCTCATTTTGCTAATACTAACAACAAAATTTGGATCTTCTGTAGAAAAGAAATCAGATGGAACAACCTAGTGAATCATCGGCAATTTGTTCATTTCTACTTCCTTATAAATGACCATTTGGGATTGGCCTCTTTCATCTATGCAGGTTGTTCTAAGGAAGATAGAAAAGAGTTGAGGACCTGCCTTCATAATACTAGTCATTAGATGACCTCTCCCTGACTGGTAGGGGGATTTCAATTGTATTACCTTTTCTACAGAAAAATCTGGTGGTAGAGCCCCTAACTTATCTTAATTGACCACTTTCAATGATAATATTAATCTTGCTGGTCTTTTTTAATTTGGGTTTCAAGGGAATTGCCTTCACTTGGAAAAGGGGTCATATTTGGGAGAACTGATAGGTTTCTAGTTAATGACCTTTGGTTCTCCCAATTCCTACTTACTTTTTTCACCCGCTTTAGTCTTGCTTGCTCTGACCACAGGCCTCTCCTTATCACCCTCACCTCCTCTGAACTGCCCTCCTCCCCCACCCCCCTTTTAGATACCTCAACATGTGGTCCACTCATCCCTCTTTCTTTAACACCATTTCTAACCTTTGGAAAAGTATCTCCCACTTTGAACCCCTACTCAAACTTAGTTTGCTGCAAGTTAAAACTGGGCAAACTCTTAGAAAGTGAAGTTGGTAAGCTTTTGGTGATGTTCTCACAAATGTGGCTTCTGTTGAAAAAGATGTTATAATGCTTGAACTGGAAGCTCATAATGGAAATGTAGAGGAAAAAGTAATTCTAGCTGCTAAGAACAACTTACTCACTGCTACTGATTACTAGGAGCAATTCTTGAAACAAAAGGCTTCCATCAATATCTTCACTGATGGTGATAGAAACACCAAATTCTATCATGCTTGCATTAAGTATAAAAGGAAGTGTAACACCATTCACTCTATCTAGAATGCTGAGGGGATTTAGCTCCATGACAACACTGCCATTTCTACAGAAGTTACAAACCATTATGAAAACCTTCTGAACCAAGTCCACACTACCAGGCCTCCAATTTACAAGCACTACTTCTCTGAAGAGTAGATTTACATCACAAACCTTAGACTCACCGATCCCCCCAATGAAAAGGAAATCTGAGAGGCCTTAAATTCCATTGATAGTTCTAAGACAGCTGGGCCTCATGGATTCACAGTAGACATCTATAAAAAATCCTGGGACATTATTAAAAATGATGTTATTGTTGTTATTGTCAGTTTCTTCCAAGGCCATAACCTCCCTCATTATTTGTGTGCTTCCAATTATGTCCTAGTACACAAATTTGAAATTCAAAAAATATGGGAGCATTTCAGGCCCATCTGCCTTTCTACAATTCTCAGCAAATTCATCAGTAAAATTATTATTAGTATGCTCTAACCCCATCTTGACACTCTTATTAAACCAAATCAAACTACCTTTGTCAAGGGGAGGTCTATTATTGACAACACCTTACTAGCTTAAGAACTGCTCTTGGACTGGAACAAGCCTTGTAGAGGAGGAAACCTTATTTATAAGTTGGATATCAGGAAGGCCTATGACACCATCAATTGGGACTTTATACTGGATATCCTCTCAGCTAAAGGATTTCAGCCTGATTTCTACAAGCTTATTCATAGATGGTTACTCAACATTGTACACTCCATATTTATCAGTGGGCAAGGTTGGGGGTCCTTTACTGCTACTAGAGGTTTTAAGCAAGGGGACCCGTTGTCCCCTACCATTTTCATTCTTGCTATAGACTATTTGTCCATAATCTTGGATGAATCCCTTCTGACCCAAAGTTATTCTAAATACCACCACAGATCCAATATAGCCATTTCTCACCTACTATATGCTGATGACATCATGGTCTTCTCCAGTGCTCACAAGAATGCTGTTAAGAAAGTCTTTCAGAGCCTCCAAAAGTTTCAATTACACTCAGGGATGTATTTCAGTGCCGGTAAGTGCCATCTGATATTCAATAAGAAATCCTTCCTCATTTGTACACAATGGGCTTCTAATTATACTGGTTTCTCCTGCACTCAGCTTCCTATCAAATACATTGAAGTACTACTTCTCACTGGTAAATCTAAACAGATCCAGTTTGAGGAAGTCCTCAATAAGATTACCTCCTTTCTCTCTAATTTGACTCAGTCTTTCCTTTCCAATGGTGGTAGAATCACTTTGCTCAATAGCATTCTCACTACTTTTATCTCCTACATCCTCCAGATGACCAATATTAAGAAAAGCACTCAACTTCAGATGGAAAATTCCTTCAACATGTTTTTGTGATCAAGACAAAGACGGCAAATGCATTGGGCTTCTTGGCAGAAGGTGGAAAAACCTCACTTGGCTGGGGGTATTGGTTTCAAGGGCCTGAACCATCCACTTCAGGTTAACTTGTGTAAAATATGAATTATGTTCAGAGCCCAATCTTCATTATGGGATAAATTCATGTGGGGCAAACACTGTTAAGATCAACATCCTACCCTCGCTACTAGAAAACTGAATGACTCTAAGACTTGGGAGAGGATGCTTAAGATTAGACACATTGCTACAGAATTATTCTTATAGGATTTGGGTAAAGGGGATATCAGTTTCTGGCTTGACCACTAGTGTCCTAAAAACTGGCTGATACCCTCTTCTACTATCCCCAACCCTTATCTCAAAGTTGCTGACTGCTGGGAGGGAAATACTTGCTCACTACATAAATTCTCTATTATCCCGCAGGATCACTGAGCAAATAAAATTGCCAACATGCAGTTTAACAGAAATAAATCTGATAAACTTGTTTGGCAAGCCTATGCAAATCAAAGCCTCGCTAAAGTTATCTATTTCAAACTTTATTGTTGTGAGCAAGTGTCTTGGGGAGATATTGTCTGAAATAAATTCCTTTCTCCCTACATGTCCTTTCTCTGCTGAAGGACCTTCCAAAAATTTCTTCCAATTGATGACATACTCAAGCTAAAAGAGTTGAGAGGCCCCTCCAGATGTTGGTTGTGCTTACAAGAGGAGGAATATCTGCCACACCTTTTTTATTTAATGCAGCTTTGCCCAGAAAGTATGGAATCAATTTCTTCAACATCTGAATATTAATGTCATCTATCTTACTTGGTACAAAATTACTACCTGCTGGCAGAACTGGCATAAGCTAAATGCTCCTGTCCCTTTCATAGTAGCCTAGTTCCTTTGGATGACTAGAAATAAAGCTAAATTTGAGGGTACCCAACCCAATACTGATAAGGTGTTCAAAAACAGTGTAACATACATACACAAGATGATCAAATATAAAAGGTTCCCCAAAATCTCCAACTCCTACACCTTTGAGAATATAACTCCATCTCAAATTCATAAAGTCCTTTGGAAACCCCTTATGTGTCACACAGTTAAGATCAATACAAATGGCAGTTTAACTGAAATGGGTGCTAGTGTTGGTGCAATTTTTAGAAACCACCTTGACCAATGTCTACTTTACTTTTACACCCCAGTCTTGGCTTCTGATGCTATTGAGACAGAGCTTATTGTTGTATATTAGGCACAAAATCTTGCTACAAAGACTAGATGGAATCATATATGGGTGGAAGTGGATTCTACTGTCGTCATCAATCATTTGGAATCTGAGGAATTGCCTCCCTGGCACCACTCTTACTGTATTCAAAATATCAGAAGGCTTACCTCCCAGCTCAGTGTTAATTTTACATTTATATATAGGGAAGGCAATAAACCTGCTCACTAGCTATCTAGTCACGGTCTCAGCTCCAATACTATATCTATTTCTGCCTCCCCCATCCTCCACTACTCTACCTACTGCATTGAGATCTAATTGAAGTCCCCCACTTCAGAATTTCTGACCACAACACTATCAGGAGATAGCTATTTTTGCTGAAGATATTTTGATTTCCTTTTTTAGGACCCTTATTAGACTGTGGGCCTTGTTCTGAGGAGCTTTTTCTTTTTTTATTTTCTTTCAAATATCTTATAGCTTTTATAAGGTCTCTCTGTAAAGTGCTGACTCCTTTGGTTTTTTGCTTTTTGATGGGGTCAATTTCTTCCCCCTTCTTTGTAATCCTTTTTTAAGCTAACATGTGTTTATAAAGATGGGCTAGTTGGCAGAAGTCAGCTAAACCAACTGTGGTTGGGGGAATTGGCTTTAAAGGTTTACAACACTTATTACAAGTAAACTAGTGCAAGATGTGGATCAAATTTAGAGAATAGAAATCACTTTGGGCTAAGTTCATGCTGGGTAAGTATTGCCTGGACTGACATCCAAACACTATTTGTAGAAAGCCAGGAGATTCTAGAATATGGGTAAACTTACTAAAAGTCAGAAAACAAGCTGATAAGCTTTTCATATGGGATATTGGAAATGGGAAGATCAATTTTTGGCTTGATTTCTGGTGTCCTATAGATGTCTTGCTGCCTATTAACAATCAGATAGATACTCAGCTTATTGTGGCATGTAGCTGATTTTTGGGAGGGGAATCAATGGTCTTTGCCTTTACTTCAAAATATTCTCCAGCCTCATTCTATAACCAAAGTTACTAGAATCTAGATTGACAACTCCAGAGCTGACAGACTTGTTCGGCAGGGACCTAAATTTTAGAGCCTCACTAAAGCCATATACTCTAAACTTACTACATGAGAGACTAAAGATTGGGGGGAACTCACATGGCATAAAAGCTTAACTCCTTCCATGTCCTTTTTTTAGTTGGAGAATTCTCAATGGACTGCTCCCCACTGATGATATTCTCAAACTTAAAGGATTGAGAGGCCCATCCAAATGCTACCTATGTGGGGAGATGGAGGAATCTATTCCTCATCTCTTCTTTAAGTGTAGCTTATCTACTAAAGTTTGGCTGAATTCTCCCATTGTCTCACACTGAATATTATGTAATTGGACTTGTTCAACATTTATCACTATTGGAAAAGATGAAAGACCGCTAGAGTTGGATCTGTTCCTTTTTGGGTGTCTTGGTTCACTGGATGGCTAGGAACAAGGCTAAGTTTGATGTTCAGGTCAGCACCCATCTACAAATTACAAGACACTGTATATCTTACCTGCATAAGCTTATACTCTATCAAAGATTCCCTTGTATTTGTTCCCCCCTCCAATGGAAAGACCGAAGGCATACAAAGTGACCACTATGTATTGGTCACCTCCTACCTATCAATATATTAAAATAAACACTGATGGTAGTTTTTCTTCTTTTGAGGCTGGGGTAGGAGGTCTGTTCAGAAATCATCTTGGACAATGCATCCTGTACTTTCAGTCTCTTGTTTGTGTTGTTGATGCTCTTGAAGCTGAATTAATTGCTGTTTATTGGGCTATAACTCTTGCTAAGATGAACCACTCAAATAATTTAATTCTTGAAGGGGACTCAGAGATACTTTTACAGATGTTGTAGGATGGAAGACAAGCTTCTTGGAGTTATGTTCAATGGGCTAATAAAATCTTGTCCATGCTATCTACTTTCAAAGTTCAATTGGCTTTCATCTACAGGGAAGGGAACCAACCTGCCAACTGGCTTGCAAGAGATGGTCTATATACGGTTAATAGCCTTGTTTCCTATTTAGGGCTGTTTTCTCGCTGAGTTTTCCTTAGCCTATTATTGCTTTGCTTATTATTAGTGGCCTATCTTTGTTTTCTTGCTGAGTTTTCCTCTTCCCTACTGATGTTTTCTACTTTACTCCCTAAGCCTATCTGCATGGGTCTTGCTTCCTGGCTACCCCTATTGATATTGTGACCAACATTCAGTAGTCTAAAGCCACTTTTACTGATGTGGTTGGTAAAAGCTCTGGCTTTCAAAGTTCTATGGAACAGATGGTATTTCCCAACTCTTTCCATGAGGGAGTTATTAGTGGTGAGCTTCCCTACATTAAAAAACTTGGAAAGATATTAGGAAGCCTGCTAGCTTTTTCTCTGAATCTGAAATCAACTCCCTTTTAGCCTCTTTCAAGATTACACTCATTGAAAAATTCCAATATGGTCATGTTAAGAAGGAAGCTATCAAAAAATATTTTGAAGATTTAAAACTCTTAAGTGAATGGAAAGTTGGGTTGGTAGATGGTAGACACATGTTTATACACTTAACTAGAGAGATAGATTATGCTAGACTTTTCTCCAAAAAAGTATTGTTGATTGATGGCATGGCAATGAAATTACTAAAATGGTCTCTTAATTTTGATCCTAGTTAGGAACCCCCCAATTGTCCCTATTTGGTTCAAGCCCCCAAGCCAAAAGTTACATTTCTTCCACCATCAAGTGCTCTTGACTATTGGTACAGCTTTGGGCAGACCTATGAAACTTGATATCTCCACCTATAATCTCTTAAGACCATAAGCAGCCAGGATCCTGGTAGAAAGAAACATAACACTTCCTGAAGTTGGTGAAATTTGACTAGGGACAGTCAATAATGGGTATTTACAGAAGATTGGGATGGAACGAAAGCTATATTATTGCACTCATTGTAAAATGTTTGGACTTACCAATGCTAGGTGCTTCAGACTCCATCTTAAGCCCAAACCTCATAACTCAACCTCTCAAGGTACTTCTACACATAAGGAAATTCCACAAGATGCCCTAATTTAGCTACCTTCCCATAAAATTAACATTCCTGAACACTCTTCCCCTAGAATTCTTACAGATGATCCCATAACAACCCAAATAGAAGTGGAACCAATGGTGTCATAGGATGCTCATTCTAGGATGGTTCCTAGAGTTGAATCTATGACTTCACAGATCTTCCCAGATTCTGTGAATATAACTCTAGTGGAGGATGTGGTGGAACAGTTGGCCAATCTAGATAGAGCCCAGTCTGTTCCCCCCAATATCCCTGATCCTATCAGTCTCTTGGCTCATCCCCCCTACTGGCTAATTTTCACAGAGAACTGGATGAGGAATGACAGCTACAAATAGCAAGGAAAAAGAAAAAGCAAGTTGTAACTAACTCACAAGGGAATACTTTTGTTCTTGAAGCTGGCAGTCCTATTCCACTAGAAGAGACACCCTCATTAGGCTTATTAGGGAGAGAACCGAATCCTCCAACCATGATTAATATTCTTTGCTGGAACATCAGGGGAGTGGCTCATCCAATCTCCTTAAAAAAGCTCCTTCATCTTAATAGAAAACATAAAGTATTGTGTATTGCTATTTTTGAACCAATGGTTTACAAATATCCTCAAAGAGTTTTGAAACATTTCCATGTCTTTTCCCATTTTTTCCAATATTAACAACAAGTTTTGGATTCTTTGTAGATTTGAAATCAATTGGTTAGTCCTTATTGATGACCCTCAATTTGTTCATTTCCATTTTGATGTTGCTGGCAAGTCTAGTTTTGCTACTATAGTTTATACAGGATGTACTAAGGTTGCTAGAAGATCTCTTTGGAATGATTTTCTCAACATTGGAGGCTCTATGGCCTCCCCTTGGCTAGTGGGAGGTGATTTAATTGTGTTGCTGACCACTCTAAAAAAAGGGGTGGTAGGCCACCTAATCTTCTAAAAAAAATTGAATTTAGTGGCAACATTAAAGTTGCAAAACTTTTTGATCTTGGCTTCCAGGGTGCCACCTTCACTTAGAAAAGAGGGCAGATATGGGAAACACTAGACAGGTTCTTAGTCAATGACTTCTGGTTTCAGACTTCTTTGCACACCTATGTATCTCATCTGTTTCTAGCAAGCTCAGACCATAGACCCCTTCTGATTTCTATTACTGCTACCCCCCCTAAAAGGCCTGCTTCCTATAGATTTCAAAATATGTGGGTAGAACATCATGAATTTCTAAATCTCATTCAAGATCATAAGAGAGGGCCTCATCACACCACTCATATTATCAAGTTGTGGAAATTGCTGAAATCTATGGCAAAAGCTCTTAAGCAGTAGAATTGGTCCTCTTTTGGAAATGTATATGACAATGTTGATAATGCGAAAAAGAAATTGGTAGCATTGGAAGCTGAGGTGGAAAATGGTATAGTGGATGAATTTGCTCTTTTGGAAGGTACTAAATAAGTCCTCCTTGCCACTGATTGGTTGGAACTCTTTTTAAGGCAGAAAGTTGTTTTCAATAGATTCATGAGGGGGGATAGAAATACTAATATTACCATGCCTAAATTAAGTATAGAAGGAAATGTAACAACATCCACAAAATTCAAAATGTTGAAGGCATTTGGATAAATGACTATGAGGGTATTGCTAACAATGTTGTGACCTTTTTTTAAGATCTTTTCACTGCTACCCCTACTGTTTCAACACAAGTGGATCCCCAATTCTTCCAGGAAGAGTTGTATTACACTAAAGACCTCCAACTTTCTTGCACTACAACTGAAACTAAAATTTAGGAAGCTTTACAAAACATTGACAACTCTAAAGTGAATGGGTCAAATGGTTACACTTCTGCATTCTACATAAAATCATGGCCAATTGTAAAAGGTGATGTGGTTGCAACTATCCAGTGTTTCTTATAGGGGACCCATTTTCCCAATTAGTTTTGTTCTTCCACCTATGTACTCATCCGCAAAACTACTGACTGCAGTAATTGGATTCAGTGTAGGACAATAAGTTTCACTACTATATTTAGTAGAATTATCATTAAAATTATTGTTGCAAGGCTTCAACCTTACTTGATCTAGCTCATCAAGCCAAACCAAACTACTATGGTCAAAGGCAGAACTATTGCTGACAATGTATTGCTTGCTTAGGAAATCTTCTCGGACATTGATCACCCTTACAGAGGGGGAAATCTTATCTATAAGTTAGACCTTAAAAAAACTTATGATACATTTCATTGGTCCTTTATCTTAGATATCCTCAAAGATAGGGGTTTCTCTCAAGATTTTTGTAACCTTATCTCTAGATGGTTGTAATTTAACACACACTTTATACTGCTTAAAGGACAATCTCATGGGTTTTTCTCAGCCACTAGAGGGTTTCAACAGGGAGACCTACTATCCCCCTTAATATTTATTCTAGCTATGGATTATCTCTCAAGAATACTAGATCATGTTTTGACTCAGAAAACTTATGTCATATTTCATCACAGATCCACTGTGGAGGTCACCCACCTAATGTTTGCTGATGACATAATTTTTTTCTCCAAAGCCAACAGAAATGCAGTCAAAGTAACACACAAATGTCAACAAATTTTCTAGGATAACTCTGGTATGGCTTTTAATACTTCTAAATGTCAACTTTTCTTTAGTAAGCATACTAATTTTGCATGTAAACAGTGGTTTGGACATTTCACTGGTTACTTTACATCTGCCCCCCCCCCCTCAAGTATCTTGGGGTGCCACTTATTAATGGGAGAGCAAAAAGGGTATAGTTTGATGATGTTATAAACAAAATTAATGCACAACTAAATTGTTGGACAAACTCTTTTTTATCTAATGGAGGCAGAATTAGTCTCTTGAAAAGCATATTAACATCCTTTCCTTCATACATTCTCCAAATCACAACTATGAAAATATCTACTCAATTGCTACTTGAAAGAAGCTTTAATAGGTTTTTATGGTTCAGCCGAAGACACCAATTACACTGGGCAAGCTTGCAGAAGGCAACTAAACCCATAGTTGCTGGGGGGCTGAGCTTTAAAGGAGTACAACATCTCCAACAAGTGAGCATGTGCAAATTGTGGATGAAATTTAGAATGCAAGACTCACTATAGGCTAAATTCATATTGGTAAAATACTGTAAACACTCCCACCCCAACTTGATAGTCGGGAAGTTGGGAGACTCCAGTATCTGAGTTGAATTATTAAAGATCAAGCAACATGCAAAAAAATTATTCTTCCGAGACCTTAGGAATGGGAGAGTACATTTCTGGTTGGATTAGTGCTGTCCACAGGATCTGTTACCACCCAAACCCATTTATTTTGATCCAAATCAACTTGTAGCAGACTGCTGGCATGGTGACTCCTAGTCTATGGATACTATTCTTTCCCTCCTAGCCCAAACTGCTGCTACTTGCATATCTAAAACCTCATTCAATAGAAATTATAATGACAGGTTAGTACTGAACTCAAGCAAATTTCATAGCCTTTATGAAGCCATCTATTCAAGATTATTCAGGTGGGAATCAGCTCTATGTGGAAAAGCAATCTGAAATAAATTCCTTACTCCCTCTATGTCCTTTTTCTGTTGGAGAACTTTCCATAAACTTCTTCCCATTGATGACCTCCTCAAGCTTAAGAGCTTGAAAGTCCCATCCATATGTCATCTATGTTTCATTGCTGAAGAATTTGTCCCCCATCAGTTCTTTGAATTTACTTATGCTCAGCAGGTCTAGCAGGAACTTATCAAGGACTTGAAGGTTAATCTACTAGTTTTGGATTGGTTCTCCCTTTTTTCCTATTGGTAAGACTGGAACAAAGCCAAATTGGGAATCATCCCTTTTGTGGTGGCCTAGTTCCTTTGGATAGTTATAAACAAATCTAAATTTGAGGACCAACTTCCCTTAGTGCATCTAACAGTAGTCGACTGCAAGGCTTTTTTGGCCAAACTGACTAAATACAAAAGATTTCCAGAAAGTTGCAGCACTCTTACCTGCTCTCCTCCTAAAACTTATACTGTCTCAAAGGTATATTGGTTAAGACCACCCAACCCTTGGATCAAAGCTAACACTGATAGGAGTTATAGTGATGCTAGAGCTGGCTTTGATGGGGTTTTCAGAGACTTCCAAGGTACCTATAAACTCTTTTTCTGTAGTCCAATGATTGCCCATGATGCTCTAGAAACGGGAGCTGTTGCTCTCTACTCGTCACTACATATTCCTATAAAGATGAAAAGGAATTACATCCTTGTTGAAACTAACTGTGCCTTTCTCCTTCAAATGGTAGAAGGGGTTTCCTCCCCCTTAGCATATCCTTCAATGGATAAAATTGATTCAAGCTTGCAAAAACTGTTACTATTTTTAACGATGCTTCAACTTTAGAGAAGGCAATAGGCTTGCAAATTGGCTAGCTAGAAGGGCTAGTCAAACTGATGAAGTTTTTGTCTCTTCCACCCCCCTCCTCACTCCGCTTTTATTTTGTTGAAGGAAGACCTCCTAAAGGTTCTTTATCTTAGAACTATAATCACTTTTAGTTCATTAATATAATTATATACACCTGGATCTGGAAAGGGTACTTAGTCCCCAATTATAAAGGAT
Organism: Phalaenopsis equestris; assembly: GCF_001263595.1. NCBI lineage: Eukaryota > Viridiplantae > Streptophyta > Magnoliopsida > Asparagales > Orchidaceae > Phalaenopsis > Phalaenopsis equestris. The sequence continues at coordinate 133,650 of NW_018165730.1, read as the reverse complement.
GAACATTGCTTGTGCCATTTGGCCACCGATGATATGTTGAGGGCTGCCGTTGCTGCTAAAACTCCTCTTGGCATTAAAGCTAAAGAAGCTATGGAGAAGGGAGAGCTTGTTTCTGATGATTTTGTTGTGGGGATATTTGATGAAGCCATAAAAAAGCCATCATGTCAAAAAGGCTTCATTCTTGATGGATTCCCTAGAACAATTGTTTAGGCTGATGATATGTTGGCTAACCAAGGCACTAAAATTGATAAGGTGCTCAACTTTGCAATTGACGATGCCATTTTAGAAAAAAGAATAATTGGCTGATGGATCCATCCATCAGCTGGTAGAACATGCCACTCAAAATTTGCACCTCCAAAGGTCGCAGGTGTTGATGATGTGAACATCTAATCCAGAGGAAAGATGATACGGCCGCTGTTCTCAAGTCAAGGCTTGAAGCTTTTCACAGATAAACTGAATCTGTTATATCTTATTATTCTAGGAAAGGTGATGTAGTTAACTTGCATGCAGAGAAACCCCCAAAAGAGGTGACAGTTGAGGTTCATAACGCTCTTTCATAGTCCATCCAATTTTTTTGAGAGATTTTTTAAACACTATTATTGATACTAAAATAGAAAATTTGTCAAAAATAACGTGTTTGATGCTTCATTTGCCTGTATCCATGCCCGTCAGTTTGCTGCTTTTGCATGCGCCATCGGTAACTCGAGTTTGAACTTACTAAGTTGAATAATGAAATTTGTTTCACAACTTGAGAATTTTTTTTTTTTAAATGTCAAAACTTCGAGTAATGATGTTAATGAACAGCTTACGCCACCATAAAATATGTATATATATATATATATATATATATATATACAACAACATTTTTTAGATCATAAACTCATAATAGTTTCTTACGCGTTAATCTTAAAAAAGGTTACATATTTGGGTGGGACGTTGGATCCCCATCTATAAACCAAAAAAATACATATTAAGCGTAGGGGTTCCAGAGTCCACGGTACAACGATACGCCAAAAAGTGAGAAAAACATCAAAAGTTCTATCAAACCCAAAATACAAAAGAGCCAAAACAAAAATGCTTCGAGCAGCTCCAGCCAATCCTGTCCTGCGCCAAAAGAAAGTTACACCGTCTGGAAGACGCTGCAACAATAACTTAGAAATGAAGACCTGCAGCCAGAAAAGCCTCAAAAAGTGCCAGAAAAGCATCAGTAAGATAACATAAGGGATCGGAAGGAAATCGATCTGAAAATACATAAAACCATTTAGGAGAGTTATCTTAAAGATAGTACTTCCTGCAAATATTCTAGCTCCGGGAACATAGCAATATCAAAATAAATTAAAGGTGGTAAGGATGTTAAAAACACTACCCAGCAAGTCCATAACACTATCCATTCTTTGATCAAGCTCCCACAAAATTGCAATAAGCAAAAGACCATATAAATTAAAGATAGTAGAAAATAAATCATTAAGCGATAAATCATTAAGCGCATCATTAAGCGCAACATCCAACAATTCCAATATTCCAGCCATTCTTCTTCCGAACCTCTGGGTAATAAACAATAACCAAATAAAATAAAGGTGGTAAAAAAGTAATTTATAGAGAAGCCACCAAGCAAGTCCCAGATTCCAGCCATCTGAAATAAGAAGCAAAATCCTAAGAAAAAAGGTGGTAATAATGTAAATGAAAGAGAAATACCACCAAGCAAATCCAAATACCAGCCAGGCGTGACTCTGCTCCAGGAAAATAACAATAGCTAAATAAATTAAAGGTGGTAAGGAAGTAAAAACACCACCCAGCAAGTCCACATTATTATCCATGTTTTGACCAAGCTTCCACCAAATTGCAAGAAACAAATGACCACATAAATTAGAGGTGGTAAGAGTGTAAATCATTAAGAGAACCTCGCAACAAATCCAATCAACTAGCCATTTTTTAACAAAGATTCCAAATAAATTGTAGTAACCAAATAAGGTAAAGGTGGTAAAGAAGCCAGCAAGCAAGTCCCGACTTCCATCATCCATTAAAACAGTAATATAAATGGAAAAAAATGCCAATTCCACCAAAGCTAAAAAGAAACAAAAACAGACCAATTAATTAGCATCTCGAAAAAGGAGAGTAAAGCAAATCGCTTTTCAAGAGAGTGCAAAGATGCGGCAAAAGGAACGTTCCACAGCTAACCTTAGAAGAATTCCTGGCCAAACAAGCTAACCAATTAGCCGGAGAGTTATCCTCTCTGTATATGAAAGACAAATGAAAAATGAACTTGTATCTTTGGATATAACTTTGGTTGGATATAATCATGAATTCTATTCATATTGGTAAGCAAATCCCATCGAGGTGTAGTAGTATTGTAAAGCTCATCAATAAGCATTTGAGAATCTATCTCAAAAATGATTTTTGTAAAATTAAGCCTAGCTCCAACCTGTATAGCTAAGAGGAAAGCCCAACTTTTTTCCTCCAAAGGAGAGGCAGCACAAATCAGAGAGGCAAAAAAGTATAAACACTGTCCAAAATGATTCTCTAAGATCCCACCCGCACCTGCCATGCTGGAGATCCAACTGCCATCTAAATTAAATTTAACCCAGTCCAAAAGTGGGGGTTGCCATCTGAAGATGACCATCCTACCGACTTTAGACTGCATAATATCACCTGACAGAGAAAGGGAATGACAGGCTCGTTTGAAGTGAGTAAGAATATTAGAAACAGTACTATGAGGAGCAGACAAATCATTACCATACTTAGCCCCATTTCTAGCCACACAGATGAACCAAAGAAACACAAGAGGATACCACCGCAAATTTTTCTCGACGGACATAATTATTTTCCAAGTATTTAGATAATCCTCAATAGCAAAAGAGCAAGGCCATTTTAAGTTGAAAAGGTTACCCAACAGATTCCAAATATGAGCAGCATAAGGACACAGAAGAAATAGATGAGCAACCATTTCGGAGTCCTTTTTACATAAATAACATTGGGACACCATTTTTAAACCTTTAAGTTTCAAAATATCATCCAAAGGCAAAAAATTAAGAAAAAATCTCCATAAGAAAAAAGAGATAGAAGGAGAGATAAGCTTATTCCAGATTGCATGACTCCACCTCCACGTGCTATACGGATAAATATTAGTATAAAGCATTTTGATGGGGGATAAAACAGCAGTCGATTTACATAAAGGAGAATCCTTCGTTGTATTACTTATGGGAAGTTTAGCAATTTTAGCAGCCTCAAGAGGACCAAAAAGATCATTTAATTTATTGACATCCCAATTGCCTTAAAACCAAAGATCCAAAAGAATTAAATCATGCGAGATTCCCGAAGGCGACACAAGATTGTCACCCAACCTCCATTGATCATGCCAAATCGAGATATTTCCCTCACCAACATCCCAAATAATAAAATTACTAGCCAAAGTTCTCACTTTTAGCATCGCTTTCTAAATTATAGAGTCGGATGATGATAAGAGCAATATTTGTGAAAGAGGAAATTAGCCCATAAAGAGTCATTGGAGCGAAATTTAAACCAAAGGAAATTTAAACCAAAACCAAAGTTTGCTCATATTAATATTAGAGATTTGATTAATACATTTATATCGTAACCCCCCAACAGAAATAGGCTTGCGAACTTTATGAAAATAAGTCCAATGCTTATTAGAATAACCACCCAACCATAGAAACCGATTAAAAAGTCTCTCAAGAGATGGTTGAGAGCTCTTCTTAAGATTAAGAATTTGCAAGGCGTACAAAGGAATATTAAATAAGATACTTTTAAACAAGGTGAGGCGACCACCATTAGAAAGAAAAATATTCCTCCAATCATTAATTTTATTTTTAATACTTTCAACCTCATCGTCAAATTGTGTTTGTTTCCTACGCCCCCTCAAAAAATTTAACGGAAGGTGAGGGAAATAGGGCGAGAAACAGAATGAAAGCCAGTAAAAGAAATAGCCCAAGAAACAACAGAGCTCTTAACATTCTTACCAAAGAAAAAATTACATTTGTCTTTGTTAAACCGTTTGTTAAACTAACCCATAAGCTTGTTGAAATTCCTCCAGAACCCGCATTAACACCTTGATGGTAGATTTACTGGCATTAGAGAACAGAATAGCTTCATCTGCATAAGTGAGATGACTGACAAGAACCAAAGATTTGTGACAAAAATGAGTGTAAGACTTGTTGAGCTGCAAATTAATGAAAAGACGAGAGCAGTAATCAAAAGCAAAGATGAAAATGGTAGGAGATAACGGATCCCCTTGCTTAATACCTCTCAGGGCAGAAAAGAAGCCGTAAGAATTGCCATTCACCATCACACTATAATGATTGTTTTGAAGCCACCATTGAATTAAGGAAATGAAATTATGCTAGAAACCACGAGCATGCAAAATGTTAATGATAAAATCCCAACTAATAGTCTCAAAGGCCTTTCTAATAGCAAACTTTAAAATCATATTACCACCCCAAAATTTTTTATCAAGATCTTCAACAAGCTCTTGAGCCAGTAAAATCTTCTCAGTGATTTCCCGGCCCTTAACAAAAGCAGACCGATGAGCCAAAATGATCTTAGGTAACATAGGCTGCTGTCTTGTGAGAATCAATTTACTTAAAACTTTGGAAATGATGGAGGTGAGGGAAATTTGGAAAAATTTATCCCAACTAGACTTATCATTACCCTTAGGAATGATCAAAATCATGGAGGAAGTGAAATACTTCTCGGGATTCTCCCCCCGAAAGAAACTTTGAACAGCAAGGGTGATTTCCTTTTTGATAAGATCTCAAAAAGAAGCTTAAAAGGAAGAGGTAAACCCATTAGGACCAGGAGCTTGGTTGACAATAATGTCCCTCAAAGCTGATAAGATATCCTGCTCAGTGGGGATCTCACAAAGGGAGAAGGAGAAACATACTCCCGTTCATCATCAAAAAGAGTGGTATCAACTGGCATAACCTGAGTTTTGGTCATAAAGATATCAGTGAAATAATCCACAACACTTTGACCAATATCCTTATCGAGAGTATAGAAAGACCCAGAAGAGGGACAAATTTTGAGGATAGTATTAATATTCTTCCTATGCTTAATGGAAGCATGAAAATATTTAGTATTACGATCTGCAAAGGAAAAGTTGACATCATTAGCTTTCTGCTGAAGAAAACCTTCCTCCAAAGAAATAACTTCCAAAAGTTTAGAATGAGCAGTATCTAAATCTTCAACATGTTGAGGAGAACAAATAACTTGCTCCTCAAGCTTGTCAACATGAGCTTGAGCCTCCTTAACCTTCTTATGAACATTACGAAAAACATTTAAATTCCACTTACGTAAATTTACAACGATCTTTTTGTGAAGCTGCCACAGAATGAACCAAGGGTTACCAACACAATCAACTTTCCACTCCTATTGAATAAGACGTAAAAAAGTCTCATGAAAGGTCCAGATGTTAAAAAATTTATAATGATAGGTGGAATGCTTAAACGTGAAGGCAAGCGATAATAAAATGGGATTATGATCAAACCACACTCAACTTTCCACTCATGTTGAATAAGATGCTAAAAAGTCTCATGAGAGGTCCAGATGTTAAGAATTTTAAAATGATAGGTGGAAGGCTTAAAAGTGAAGGCAAGCGATAATAAAATGAGATTGTGTTCAGAGGCAGCATGATTTAAATGGCTAAATTTCAAAACGTGAAAGTGATTAAGGAAATGTTGATTGCCAAAGAAACGATCAAGACGCTGAGCAAGGGATCCCCACCTCCAAGTGAAGGGAGGACCCGTAAAACCCAAATCAAATAACCCATCATCGTTAATCTTTTCACAGAAATGATTAATAAGCGTAGAGTTATATCTCCCCCCTCCTCTTCTTTTGGAAGGATTCATAATCATATTAAAATCACCCCCAACCACCCAATTATTAGTAATAGAGTCTCCCACCAAAGCGAGTTTCTGCCACAAAGAATATTTATCTTGGAGAAGAGAGCTAGCATAAACAAAAGTGACCCAAGCAGAATATATGTCATGCTTAAAATAGAGCAGAACAAATTGCTTGTCATCCTAAAAAATATTCAGGTCAATATCACGCTTCCAAAAAATCCAAATTTTGTTATTTTTATTAGCAAATAAACTATAGCTCTTAAAACTTCTACGAATATGCTCTATATTAGTGGATACAAGAGGCTCAATAATAGCAAAAATAGAAATCTTATTAACCCTACATAAGTGCTTTAGTCTATTAAGGGAGGAAGGGTCCGCCACTCCCCTAATATTCTAACACATTATGTTAAACATGAAATCTCACACACCCCCTTCTAGAATATCTTGAAGAGGTGTCGACCTGCTCACCATCAGAGAAAGACCATCCATAAAAAATGATATTTCTTTTATCAAGATGTATAAGCTCGTTATTCCTTTTACTTTTTTTCCTATTAGCCTTTTGAAACATCCATTCCTACAGAAAGATCAGTGTGAAATAAATTATTATTTTTTGTAATGAGCAGAGCTAGTTTCCAACTATCATTGCCCTCTTTTCCAAGTGGAAAAGAAAATAAGCATTGAGGAGTAATATCGGTAGGAGGGTCTAAAGTCGTCGTAACCAAATCAAGATGTTTAGGTGGCCCCTCATCAGCATGAGGAAAAATAGTATTAGTTTCAGCCACTTTGACAGGCCCAACAACATATTTAGCAGGAATAGTAGAATTGCTTTCTTTCTCATTCTCAATAGTTTCCAAAATTTCAACTTCAAAATTCGAGTTGTCCGAAACATCCTTGCTACAAACAACATTGATCAAATCAATATTTGGGAGCATAAAGGAAGAGGGATTAACCACATTATCAATAGTTTCAATAGGAATAGAGTGGTTATCAACTTCACTACGAACAACATTAATAAGAGGCAAGGCCACATCAGAAGGTTGCTCGAGGGGGTGTTGATTGTCCCTTATTCCTTCATTCGGTTCAGATGCCACAGTAGGCCCAACATGATGCCCAACTTTGGTGGAATGGGAAGACGAGTTCTTTTTTAAGTGTGGATGTAATCTATAACAGTGCGTAGAACTATGACCAAACATTCGACAGTGTGAACAATAAGGAGAATGATTTAGAAAATGATTTTCTAAATCCTCTTTTTGCCAATACCCTTTAAATTCTGACCTAATCCAGATCTCATCACAGAAAGGTTGAGTAGCATCCCGCTCAACCAAGACACGAGCCTCAGAAGGTCTGTTTAACAAATAAGTGGGTCTATCCATCTTTAAAGGTTTCTCATACACCACAGCAAGAGAAAATAAAATCTCATGGTTGAACAAATGAAATTTTAATCCCAGGAAACGCACCCAAACCGGGATCATAGGGGGTTCCTCTTTAGGATCAAACTCCTTTCTCCACTTCAAGATCTTCATAGGGACTCCTACAATTTTAATGACCCTACTAGAAAACAACCTAGTTTAGTCCTCATCATTAGCCAACTGAATAAGGATATGGTCCCATCTAACAAACCAATTTTCCAAAACTCGGCAAGTTTCAAATCATCAAAATCCCTATGAATCAACTTGAACTTACGATGCCTAAATAAAAGCTCCCCAACTAGAACATGCCTAGCGGAAGATGCAAGAATAGTGGATTCTTCATCAGAAATGAGCATAGCAAATTTACCATTTTTATTTCTTATTTTCCGAATAAAATTGGAATCACCACCCAGCAACAAAGCCTCATGAAACCTTTGAGGAAAAGACCCTGTGTCACTAACCTTAGCAGATTGGGCTCCTGAGAGAGCCTCCGTAAAGGTGTGATCCATCAAACAAAAACAACAGATGCAAAAGAAACCCCACTGAGGTACATTCAATAGGCCAAACAGAAAAAGGAAACTAGAAAGAAAACAGATCTAGAACATAGAAAGAAAACAAAAATTGGAAACTAAACGAAAGAGAAACAACAAAAAAAACCACAAAAGCCAGAATAAAAAGAAGAGAAAAGTAGAGAAAAAAATCCAAAGAAAAGAACCACAAAAAACGCCATAGATCTGGAAAAAGAGAAACACCGAAAACCTCCAAAACCAAGAGGAAAACACCGAAAACTTCTAGATCCAGATCTAGAAAAAGCAGATCTTGTAAGAAAACAGTAAATAAGAAGGAAACAAGAAGGATCTCACCCAATCGAACTCCCAGAGATGAAGCCCTAACAACGAATCCCATTGTCGCCGCAGCTCTCTCCCGATCTAGGCTCCTCCATTTTGTTATACTTATATATATATATATATATA
>NW_018165730.1:121511-125386 GCF_001263595.1 Phalaenopsis equestris | reverse complement strand
TGTGTGTGTGTGTGTGTGTGTGTGTGTGTGTGTGTATTTCCAAAAACTACTTGAATAGACCCTAATAAGTAGGTCCACTAAAGTAGCAATTCATTGCAATATTACAAGTTATAATGTAAGGGATATTTAAGTTATCCCCTGCCAAAAAAAGAGAAAGGGATGAGGAGGGGGATCAAGATACATCAGACACTTGGTTACATCTACTAAATTTATCAAGCTATATTTCAGGCTTATTGCCCTCCCTATGTATGAAAGAAAACCTTTTAGAAAGTTTTCCTACTAATCTCTTAATTCTTTTAATCCAAAGTTTAATGTGTTAGGGAGAAGAAGCTTGATCTAGTGTGATCTGCACCAATAACTCAGACTTTGATTCAACATGTATGTGGCACCAATTAGCTTCAGTTTTTAAGGCATCCTGAGCTACCACTAAAGAGAAGAAATGAAGAATTCAGCTTCTCAAGTGATCTCTAAAAACACCCCCAATTTTGGGTACATCATGAGTGAAACTTCCATCAGTATTAACCTTAACCCATGGGTACAAAGGTTTAAGCCAAAGCATAGTAGAAGAATGGTTTCAAGTACTAGGGAAAAACACATTCCCCAATCCAGAGCAGATATTAGAGAACATCTTTAGGTGTATTAGTTTCAAAAGGAAACTCATACAAAATCTCTCTTCTTGTGAATGCAAGATAGGAATCTCCTCAAATCTTAGTTTATTCACTTCACACCATACAGAGGTGAGCTTCTTGCCACTCTAACAAGCAGTCCTCAAAAGATCTCCAAGAAATATTGAGGGTAGAGATAGATAGTTGTGTAATGATTGCATTTCACACTTTTTGAGCCAAAGAACATTTGAAGAATAAATGAGCCAAAAATTCATCCTCCCCCTTACAAAAATAGCAATATGAGGGACACCTCAACTCTTTTAATTCAAGCATATCATCAGTTGGAAGACATTTTAAAAATAGCCTCCATATAAAAAAGACATGGAGGGGGTGAAGAATTTGTTTCAAAGAGAATTCCTGAAATCCAAATTTGTTCAACCCTGCAAAAAGGTAGAAATGAAGGAAGAAATGGATTGAGGGCAAGGATTCTTCACAATGATTTTATCTTTATATTTAATATTAAAAGGGGTTTTCATGATCTTCTAAATCTAACGAGGAGGAATGTTAGAGGACAGTAAGGGGGCATTCCATTCATTTTCACAACACAAATCAATAACTTTTAAACTGGGATTAGCATCTTCAAGGGCTTTGTGAATGAGTTTACCTTCCATAGACCAATTATCCAACCAGAAATCAACTTGGCCTAAACCTGATTCCCAAATAAAGAGATCATCATCATGATCTCTAACTTTTAATACATTTACCTAGATTTTAGAATCTCCTAACTTCCTGGTAACTTGAGAAGGGTGGGTTCCTTTACAATATTTTCCAATCACAAATTTTGCCCATAATGACTCCTGTCTAAATTTGATCCACATCTTGCATAAATTCACCTAGAAAATGTGGTTGAGACCCTTAAATCCCAATCCTCCAGCTGATTCAAGTTTGCAGACCTTTTTCCAATTCACCCAATGAAATTGTATCCTTTGTCCAGCCCATAAAAATTTCTTAAAACTCTATTCCAGCAATCTTTGTGTACCCTTTTTCATGACAGTCATTTGCATCAGATTGGATGGAAAAGAAGAGAGAATGCTTTTTGCAAAGTAACTCTTCCCCCATTAGAAAGAGAATAAGATGTCCAACAAATGAGTTCATCTTGTATCTTGGTAAAAATGCCCTCATATTGAGTTTGTGTCGTTCTGCCTTTAAGGAGTTGAACCCCCAAATACTTGAGAGGAAGAGAAATTGCCTGAAAATTGGTGAATTCAGTTACCCAGTTTCTAACCTTAGCTTTAACATTCTTGTTGAAAAAGAATGAGGAATTTCTAATTATTAAAAGAAAGCATAGAAGTGTCTCAAAATTCCTACAAAAACTTAGATAGATGTTTAACAGCTAATTTAGTGGCTTTAGAGAAGATTATAACACCATCAGCTAGATGGGATATATATAAGGTGGACCTATGTTTGAAATTAATATGAGGAGATTGAGCAAATTTAGTGTTTAACATCCCGGGAAAATAATCAAAAGCAAGAATAAATAAGGTAGGGGAAAGAGGGTCTCCTTGTTTAAGCCTTTTGGTGGCTATGAGGAAAACATATGGCTACCCATTAATTAGCTCAGAGTTCATATTATTGTTAAGCTACCTCAAGATCAAATTGATAAAGCTGTCAGGAAAGCCCATTCACTGTAGAATATCAGCAATGAAATCCCATCTAATAATATGACATGCCTTCTTCAAATCCAATTTGAAGATAGCATTTCCCCCTCTGCACTTTTTAAGCAAATCCAACAGGATTTCCTAGGAAAGCGACACATTATTAGCAATATTCCTCCCTTGCACAAAAGTAGATTGATTCTCATTGATCAAATAAGGGAGATGAGGTTGGAGTCTATACATAATAATTTTACTAACGACCTTGCTTAAGACGTTAGTCAAACTCATAGATTGGAATCAGAACCACAGCAACAGAAATGAAATAAGTAAGAGCATCCAACCCTCTAAAGAAATCTCGACAGCAGGAATATCCACTTTTTTTGTTATGGACCAAGTCTTCTTGTAGAATTCTGAAGTAAATCTGTCTGGTTCATGATCCCGATTAAATATTTTTTTGTAAAATTTATAAAGATGACTCTACTTTATAACAATGCCAAAAACTTGATGTGGTATTTTAGTAATAATAATGTTAAGCACTTGATATTGGGATTCTACGCAAGTATATGTATCGTTATCAAGTAATATAAGACTTTCTAATAAAATCCAAAATATCGATCCCACGGGAAAGGTTTAAATTTGATACGATAAATTAACTAGGAAATTAACAGAAATCAAATGAAATTACTATCACTAATTTTGAATGTTTAAGATACTATAAAGGTTAAAATATTTACTACTAGTAGAATTTAAAAGAAGGGTTTAAAATTAATAACTACTAAACTATATTTATGTGATGAAGTTTTCTAATATGAAAAAGCACATTTCCAACTACAATGAGTTTTTGGTGAATTGAGATTAGATAAATGGTTTAAATATGTATTGTTCCAAATAGGAGCAATTTTAATTCTCTACCTTGATTCAGTGTTATAGAAAATCATTGGCTAATCTTAGGTTTAGTCCCTAAATCCGTGGCTAGACTAGGAGGATATTTGCTCCCACTCCAGAGCTCCCACTTCCCTTCCCCTGAAGGCTAAATCTCACTTTAGTTTATAAAAACTAAGATCGAATTGGGGATTTTTGGTCTGTCACCCAAGAAATCTCCAATTCTACACCCACAACAAAGTATATTTTCATATTTATTTGCACTTAATTCCATGAATGAAATACTCCTTCATGGACTTAAATGTGATTCTTACTCTATTGTAGAAATCATACTCCATTTCTCGGATCATATTTTTCACAACATATTTTAACAATTCAATTGGCCAGATGGAAAAGTAAATTAAGAGCAGAGTTGAAAAACCATCACAGATTATTTTAAAATTTATTATTGGCACATCCGCATTATCTCTTCATTTCACCATATCTTAGAGTAGGGAGAAAGATAAGGAAATCTATTCAAACTTCATGAGAAATATACAATAAAACACAAATTTCATATATAAAAGAAAGTTCAGACAACAATAGTATACAAACAACACTTATCTGAAACTCTTTCTCAAAGCAAATCCTTTGTAGTCTCTCTTAGGAAATGTAGGAAGAAGAAATCTCTTAGTTCTCTTCCTCTCCAACCTTCTTAAAAGAAGAATTCACACTTAAACTCACCATAAAAACT
>NW_018165730.1:114960-121459 GCF_001263595.1 Phalaenopsis equestris | reverse complement strand
AATGTTGTGAAATGAAAAATGGAGGAATGTATGATGCATGGAAGGTTGAATTGGGGCGATGAGAAGTCAGGAAGAGTCACTTTTCTGATCAATTTTGGCCCCAAATAATGACTAGAGTCGTTTCTCCAATAGGTGCCTCCAAAAACTCTTCAAAAAGCATCCAAATTTATTGAAGCTTCTAGAAACAGGGCTTCCACCAACATAAGTACCGTCGGTGCCCATCCTAGCGCCTTCGGCGCCAGTGTTCTGCTAATTAATTTCCAAGTCTCTGTCAAATGGTGTCGTCAGTGCCCAGTCTAGTGATGTCAGTGCCGACTCTTGTTCTGCATCCTTTCTATTAGTTTGCACCGTCCAATGTCCTTCTAGAATCGTTGGTACTCAGTAATTCTTCCAAATCTCCATTTTTGCTCCAAATTCCATCATGTTTGCTTCATTTTTGCTTCCTTTTTGTTTCAACTCACAAAAATCAACAACCTGCAAGAAAACATAAAAAATATCTTCCATTAAAGTGCAATATCACAAAAAATGGGTATAAAATATGGGGCTAAAAATGCGCTAAAAATGCATATATTTTAAAATATGGGGCTAAAAATGCATATATTTTTTGTGTATCAAAATCCCCAAACTTAAATCAAGTAACTCCTCAAGTAACTCTTTTACTACATAAAAATATGACTTATGGTAAAGATTTCAACTTCTATATTTTCGTATCTTAGTTCACTGATATAATAGCATAACTTAAGAAAAATTTAAAATAACTCCAATTAATACTAAAGGCATAAGAGTATCTAGCAGCCAAGTCTAAGATTTCTTATCCTCTATTCTTTTCAAGGAAAATTGTAAATTATACATATTAATGCCACTTAGAATATCCATATGAAATATAACTTCATGAAACTTTACTAGTAAATATACTAATACCTAAATATAAGTTTAGAAAATGTAGCCATGCCTTCTTCTTTAAGTTGATTCAAGTGAAGCCAACTTTTAATTAGGCATCTCCTCAAGCTTCTCTCAAGTCTCCTCAAGCTTCTCCTCACATCTTTCTTCTTTTCTTTTCTTTTTCTTTTCAGGATCATTTTCAATCCTTTTTCTTATCTTTTCTTTTCTTTTTCTTTTTTTTAAGTGAGGACTACTATATTTGGAAAGCCTTTAATGATTTTAAATCTCACTATCGTCCTCTTAAAGCTAAAAACTTTTCATATTTCTTCACTATATAAATTTATATTAGCTTTAAAAAACTTTCATAAAGTTTTAATCTTTTCTTCTTACATGAATCTTTAAGATTTGTATTACTTCAAAAATACAAATTCCTTTACTTAAAATAGAAAAACAAAGTCTTATCTATCATACCAAGTAATCATAATCTCTAAAATTAACTTTTATTATTTAAAAAATTTTCACTTAAGTTTACTATATATTTAGAAACTTATATATAGTTATCTAAAGTTACCCTCTAATACCAAAGGTCATGCTAAATTTTTTAAAAATATTTTGAAAATATAACAAATTGAGGAAAAATAAAATTAAGTCTCTTTTCTTTAAAAATGAATTTTTCTTCCCCCCAAACTTAAATTTTTAAAAGATTTTAAATGAAGAAATGAAAAAGTAATGGTTAAAGAAATCATTTAATACATAGAGACAAGAAATACTTGTTGAAGGTTCTGATTTGAAACATAACTCTGAAATATTGCAGGTGCTAATATCAAAAGCTACAATACTTAAAACATTAAATAGAACAAATAACATATACAAATTTGCTGAGGAAGAGTTAACTACAAATACATCCAACAAAGTACTAAAAACTAATAACAATTTTAAAAACAGTCTCACAAATCTAAAATTCAAAACACAGCATACAACAAAAATAAAATATCACTTTCCACAAACAAACAATCTCAACAAGAAAGTACAATTAAACATAAACTAAACAAAAATCTAACTAAAGCATCACCAATCATCGTCTTCTTCATCTTCTACATCCAAATTCTACTACTGATATGGAGTAAAAATAGGGTGAGTAGGGAACTAAACTAAGTGATCAACCTTCATGAATTTGACCATTGCATCATCATAAGCAGCATCATATTAAAACTTTTATCTTATCAAATCATCAAAGTGAGCATTTCTACTTTCCATATTTTCCATTCTATGATCCATTCTTAAAATATCTCCCTGTTGGATCATCATTTGCTCCATATGTCCTTAGATAGTAGGGGTATTAGAAGTACCTGAAGTAGAAGTAATATCCCTGGTCCTACTTCAAGATCTCCATCCAACATGAGATTCATAAGTTATTATATTGGCAGGCCCAATATGTTTTAGAGGTTCAATCCTCTCCTCATCTAGTCTATAATCAATTCTTGCCTGTTCACATAGTGTGAAGATCAGGGCAGGGTGTGTTAAACCTACAACAGTCTCTCCAAAAGCAATAGTTCGAGTGTTCCTATAAATAATAGAAGCTACATCTATCCTTTTCATCTGCTGGATACAGAAGTTCAAGATGGTTCTATCCCTAGTAACCTCACTATGATGATTTGTTGGTATAATTCTTCCAGAAATAAAATAGTGTCAGGCCATAGATACTACATTACTACATTTAACATAAGATACTACATTTAACATATAAAGAGAAAAGTTTACCTTAACTCCATTCTTCATCATCCGGTTTCTCTTCCATCAGTAAGAAAAGAAATAATCTCATCCAAGGCCTCATTTTTAGTAGAAAATGATTTGTACTGGCAACTATACACATCATCCAACTGATAAAATTCATTAATCTTCCTTGGAGTAAACTCCACCATTTTCTCTCAAACAAGCACACAGTCTTTAGAAGTCTTCTTAAATTTGGCGTAGAACTCCATCACTACACCAATAATTGCCTCGACAGAAAAATAGAAGAAATTCTTCCACTGTCGAGCATTGATTAATCTCTCGACTTCTCCTCTTGGATTTTTAATTCCTCGATCCGGAATCACTTTTTAAGTTGTACATAGACTATTGAAGCAAATATTGGCCTTGTAATTGACAAACTTTTGATCATCAAAATCTATCTTTCTCTTTCCTTTGCTTGTTCTAACTGCCATGGTAAATCTACAAAAAATTGATAAAATCCAAATAAATTCCCAAAAATTTCAAAACTCATAATGTAAAATGTTTTAAACTTAAATCTACTAAGTAAGAGTTCTTTACCAAAGTATTTTCTCAAAATCTTCCAAAAAAATCTCAAAATTTTGGATCTTGGCAATGTAAGATAAATCCTTGGTGAAAATAAAAAAAAATTGAGTTCAAAGTATAGCTCTTACCTAGAGAAGATGAAATCCAAACTTTGTTTGCCTTAAAATTGCCTCAAATCCAAGCAATAGCAAGCCATAGGGGCAAAAACTGGAGGTTGAAGGTGACCCAAGTGGTAAAAATTACATTTCACTATGCAAATCGCAAATTTTAAAGGTGTTTAGGTCGATTCAGGTCGAGAGCACTTCGGCCCCCATGCCTTTACTGTCCGTGCCAGTTGCAAAAGAACTCTTATTTTGATTTTTTTTAATTTTCAATTTTCTCTTAATTTACTCCAAAGTTTATTTAGTCTTTTTGAACACAAATTTTCATCTTAAAACAATTCATAAACAATACCAAAATAACTCTTATATATGAAAATACACTTTTTACAAATACTTTTTTCTAATCACATTTTCACATCCTCAAAACAAACTAAATTATAATTCAAGCGTTGAAATCAAGCCATAACACTAGAACGCACCACAACACTAGAACACTGACACTAAACTATACACATAATCAAAGGTCTAAAGCGAAGTAAAGTAAATCAAATCCACACAATTACATTAAAACATAAGTATTTTAAAATAATAGAGTCCAAATTCTTCAATTAATATTTCTCATTTTAATCCACCTCATCTTTAGCACTCTCTCCTCCTCTAATATCTCCCATAGACTGGTAATGGACATAAAAGTTGTAGAAGGGTCAGTACGGGAACTGATCGCTCTAATTTTCATCAATCCATCTATTTTTATTTAACATTTGTACCAATCCTGGTTCAACTGTTCCTGTATGATAAAAGTTCTCCTTCATTCTCCAATCTAGGTGATCAAAAAGGCAGTTAAGATTTTCTATTGCATTCGTAATACTCTTACGTTCTCTTTCTATTTTCTTCATTCCCTTCTACAAAGATATTGAACTTCCAACTGCTGGTGGCATCAATGGTGTTGAAGCATGTGATGAATGGTCCAAAATGCAATCTAATGCTTTATTTACATTCCGTATACAATTTTCATCAAAAGGAATCATGGGCTCCCAAGGTAGTAAAACTTTTCCCAAATTTCATATAGAACTTGAGATTGACTGCAAAGTAGGAAAATTGTAGAAGGATGTCCAAGTCCATATATTGGCCCATTCATAATAATACTGATAACATATTTGAAAATAATTGACCCCACATCAATGGGTTTTTTCATTTGAATGAAATAGTTTAAAATAGCACTTTCTCTTGTAATTCTACTAATCTTCATGATAGTTAGTAGTTTTGCAGATATGAAGAAATGTCATTGTTTTTGAAATTGGATTAAGCAGCGAAGCAGAGAAACTTATGTATCCCTTATCTCTGATTTCCCAATTATCTTGTTCATCCACCAGAAAATTTTATACTTCTTGCATCATATCATTTGTCGGGATAAAATTTGTATAATGAAAAATTGGAAAGTTTCTATCATTTACAAATCATTAATCCGAGCTGGAGTAATTGGTACAACCTTACCTTGAATGAAGACAACTCCTTGGGTAATTTCATGTAAGTTAGCATAAAACTCTTTTACTACGGGTACTACAACTGCAGCGGTAATGTAACACAAAACTTCTTAATGCCTCTATACAATGATTTTCTTGATTTGTAAACTTGGATTACTCACTCCATGATTGATAAAGCCTCTCTCCTTTATTAGTCTCTTCTTTGTGATGACTTTATCATATAATCTCTGCGCGTCAAAACTGATAAACTTTCATCTATTGAAAACTCCATACCTTGAACATATCCATACCTTGAAGTATTTCTGGAATTGAAAGCCATGGAATTCAAAATTAGGAAGTTTCTAGACGTCCAAGTCAGTTTTTAGGACTTTAAAAACACCTCTCGGCGATTATCGTAGAGCGAAATCCTTCTAAAGTCTGCTAAAACCGTTCAGCATGTGTAAAATTCTTGGAATGTCTTCGGCGCTCCCGATGGCGCTATCGGCGCCCATTCTGGCGCTGTCGGCGCCATAGGACAAATTCACATCTGAAATTTTTTGTTCAATTTGATTCCAAATTTTCCTCCAATACCAATATTGTCTTAATTTATGATATATAAAATTGTGTAGGACATAAAAATACTATTATTTCCTAATACATAAACACACTTATTAAACAAAATAGTAATATATAGATATATAGATTTATATATGGGTTGCCTCCCACAAAGCTCTTGGTTTAACGTCGTCAGCCCGACATACCATTTGTTTAGTTGTGTTGACTTAACATTAAAACTTCCTTAAATTCTAGTATGTGTCCTTCATCATAATGTTTCAATTGATACCTTTTCAATTTTAGGATCCTTAATAATAATGGTTCCATAATGATAGACTTTAATCATTTTAAATGGTCCTAACCACCTGGATCTCTGTTTTTTGGAAATAATCTCAATCTTGTATTATATAATCAAACTTCTTATCCAGGTTCAAACTTCCTATTAATAATCTTTCGATCATGCCATATTTTCATTTTCTCTTTATAGATTTTTTCATTATCATATGCTTCATTTATGATCTCCTCAAGTTCATTGAGTTGCAAAAATCTTTTCTCACCACCATCTTTTATATCCATCTTTTATATTAAAATTCATCTTTTATATTAAAATTAAATTCCTTAAAAAGCCCAAAATGCTTTATGCTCCCATTTTTCTGGTAAGTGGCATGTTTTTTTCCAAAATAAGTCTGTATGAGGACATTCCTATAGGTTCTTATAAGCAGTTATGTATGCCCATAATGCAGTATCTAATCTAGCAGACCAATCCAATTTAGAGGGATTCACAGTTTTTTCTAAAATTCTTTTTATCTCACGATTCGATATTTCTGCTAGACCGCTAGTTTGAGGATAATAAACAATAGAGAATCTATGCATAATATCATATTTATTTATTAATTTCTCGATTCTCTTATTTTAAAAAAGAGATCCTCCATTTGTAATAATTACTCTCGCCTATCCATATCTTTTAGAAATATATTTATTTAAAAATTTAGAAACACTCCGAACATCACATTTTGGTACAACAACAGCTTCAATTCATTTGTACATATAATCAACATTAAGTATTATATATAAGTTTCCAAATGAAGGCATAAATGGTCCCATAAAATCTAATCCCCACACATCAAAAATTTCAACTTCCAATGTGTAATTTAGAGGCATTTCATTTCTTCTAGAAATATTTCCTACACGTTGACATCTATC
>NW_018165730.1:81117-114848 GCF_001263595.1 Phalaenopsis equestris | reverse complement strand
CAATTATCTGTTGAGTTTCCTCATAAGACACACATCTTCTAATAATCATATATTTACATTGTTTATATAAATATTGGTCATCCCAAAAATATGCTTTTGCATCATGAATAAATTTCCTTTGTTGTTGAAGTGTCAACATAGGTGACAAAATATCACTTATAATATAGTTAACAATATCAACATACCATCATATTTTCCACTAATTAATATTATAAAGTTGTTCATCAGGGAAAAATTTTTTTAAAATTTCATTTGC
Organism: Phalaenopsis equestris; assembly: GCF_001263595.1. Taxonomy (NCBI): domain Eukaryota; kingdom Viridiplantae; phylum Streptophyta; class Magnoliopsida; order Asparagales; family Orchidaceae; genus Phalaenopsis; species Phalaenopsis equestris. Next base: position 114,592 of record NW_018165730.1, on the reverse strand, counting down.
AAAATTAGTAAATATTTCTTTTTCTAGTCTAGACAAATGATCAGCTATTTGATTGTCATTTCCCTTTCTATAGAATACAGAAAAATCTAACTCTTGCAATAGAAGTATCCATCTAATTAACCTTGGTTTATCATCCTTCTTTTGCATCAGATATTTAATATTAGAGTGGTCAGTGTGCACAACAGATGCACTATACATTTAGTTCCAATTAAGCAAGGTCGAAATTAATCAAAAGCATAGACAATAGTTAATAACTCTCTTTCAGTAGTAGTGTAATTAATTTGAGCTTCATTTAGAGTTTTATTAGCATAATATATTACTTTAAAAATAATATATTACTTTATATATTACTTTAAAAATTTTATTGTGCCTTTTTCCTAACACAGATCCAATTGTATAATCACTACCACCACACATTACTTCAAATGATTTTTTTCCAATCAAGTGGTATTATTATAGGTGCAGTGATTAAATTTTCTTTCAATAATTTAAATGATTTTATGTATTTCTCATTAAAATCAAATTTTGTATCTTTTTCTAATAGTTGGCATAATAGCTTAGTTATTTTTTAAAAATTATTTATATAACACCTGTAGAAACTAGCATGTCCTAGAAAACTTCTTACCACTCTGACCATAGTCGGTGGTGGTAATTTTTTAATAACTTGAATTTTTGCAGGATCTACTTCCATGATATTTTCAGAAAAAATATGCCCAAGTAAAATTCCTCCTGCAACCATAAATTGACATTTTTCCAAATTTAGTACTAGGTTGATTTTTTTACATAATTCTAGAACTTTTTCTAAATTATTCAAGCATAATTCAAACAAAGTCCCGAACACAGAGAAATCATCCATAAATACTTTCATTTTATGCTCAATCAAATTATTAAATATTGACAGCATACATCTTTGAAATGTTGCAGGTGTATTGCATAGTCCAAAAGACATTCTACGAAAAGCAAATGTTCCATAAGGGCTTGTAAATGTTGTCTTGTCTTGATCCTCATGAGCAATTAGAATTTGAAGATAACCGGTATATCAACCTAAAATACAGTAATATTTATATCCAACCAATCTATCCAGCATTTGATCTAGAAAGGGTAAAGGAAAGTGATCCTTCTTGGTGGCCAAGTTTAATTTTCAATAATCTATACAAGTTCGCCAACCAATAAATAGTCTTTTTGGAATTAAGTCATTTTTCTCATTTACTTCAACGGTCACTCCTCCTTTCTTTGGAACATAGTGAATTGGGCATACCCAAGAGCTATCTGAAATAGGATATATAATTCCAACATCTAAACATTTTAAAATTTCTTTTTTAATAACTTCTTTAATTATTGGGTTTGATCTCCTCTGAGGGTCAGCTTTAGGTTTGTATTGTTCATCTAATAAAATTTTGTGCATACAGATTGAAGGACTAATTCCTTTAATATTTGCTAAAGTCCATCCAAAAGCCATTTTATATCTTTTTAACATTTCAATTAATTTTTTTTCTTGAATTTTAGCTAACTCTAAAGATACAATAATAGACAATACAGATGAATCTCCTAAAAATATATATTTTATATGATCAGGTAATACTTTTAGTTCAAGTTCAGGTGGTTTGATACTTGAAGGAATAAGATTTTTATTATCATTTTCCAATAAATCTAAAGTTTTAAATATATCCTGAATATAATCTAAATTTTCTTCTTTTATTTCATCCTCATTTTCACTAAATTCTTCTATCTTTAATTTTTCTTTAAACTCTTTCTTAAATTGCCCATTACTTAGATAATCAGTAACTTCCATTCTAAAACATTAATTGTCTTTTTCTATTTCATGATATTTCATAGCTTTTGCAATATTAAATTTTACTTCTTGATCATTAACACTCATTATTATTTCTCTTTTTGCACATTTATCATAGCTCTTCCTATTGCAAGAAATGGCCTCCCTAAAATAATAAGAATTTCCTTATCTTTCTTCATATATAATACTATAAAGTCTACAGGAAAAATAAATTTATCCACTTTAACTAATACATCTTCTATAAAACTCCTTTAGGATAAGTGATTGATCCATCAGCTAATTGAAGAGTTACAGTGGTAGGGGAAATTTCTCCAAAATCTAAATGTTTAAATATTGATAGAGGCATAAGATTGATACCTTATCCTAAATCAAATAAGGCTTTTCCATAAAACTTTTCACCAATTGCATAAGGTATAGTAAAATTACCAGGATCTTTTAACTTTTCAGGAAGCTTTTTTTGTATAATAGTGCTACACTCTTCACTAAGTGTAACAATCTTATGATCTACAAACTTCTTTTTCTTGTTTAGTATATCTTTCATAAATTTCACATAACTTGGCATTTGTTCCAAAGCCTCAATGAAAGGAATGTTTATAGTTAACTTTATAAGGATTTCCAAAAATTTTGTAAATTGTTTGTCTTTATTCTTCTGTTTTAGTCGTTGAGAAAACGGAGGTAATGGTTTTTTTTAGGGAACTTGTGTTTGTCCTTTTTCATTATGGCCACTTTCCATATCTTCCTTCTCCTCATCAAATTATGATTCTCTTTGGATTCTTATTTTAACTTCTTTTCCACTTCGTAATTGAATTTCTTTAATTTGTTCCTTATTTTGATCTTTGGATATAACTTATTTTGATTGTTCCTTATTTTGATCTTTGGATATAACTCCTGCCATACTTGGAAGATTTCCTGAAGGTTTGTTACTAAGTGCAGTAGCATTATGTCCTAATTCATTTTCAATATTTCTAATAATAGCCCCTTGATTTTGTATTTGATTTCCCATATTCAACATTACCTGTTCCATCGTTAACTTCTTTTCCTTAACTTATGTGTTAGGGTTAGAGTTAAATCTAGGAGGATAATAAAGTTGATAATTAAGCTTTCCTTGATTATTTAAATTTCTTAAGGGGTTCATTTAATTCTTATAATTATTCTAACTAAAATTAGGATGATTTTTCCATGCAGGATTGTAATAGTTAGAATAAGGATTGTTATTTCGATTATTAATAGCATTCAAAGTTTCATAAGATGATTGAGTATCAATTATTTTTCTTAGTCTATTTTCTTCTAATACTTGTGGTATTTGAGAATAGTTCACTCTAATTTGATCAATCCTTTCCAATATTGCAACAATTTGAGATGTTAAAATAGACATTACATCAGATTCATGAATACTGGCTACTCTCTTTGGATTTATCAGTTTAGAGGGCCATTGAAAATTTTTAGTAGTCATTTCCAATATTGCAACAATTTGAGATGTTAAAATAGACATTACATCAGATTCATGAATACTGGCTACTCTCTTTGGATTTATCAGTTTAGAGGGCCATTGAAAATTTTTAGTAGTCATTTCTTCTATTAAAGAGTATGCTTCATCAAAATGATTTGACATTAAAAAATCCACCTACAGTAGCATCTACAATAGATCTAAGTGATCCTACTAATCTAATACAAAAAGTTTGAATTATTAACCAATCTGGAAAAGCATGGTGTGGACATTTTCTAAGGAGATCCTTAAATCTTTTCTAGGCTTCATATATCGATTCCCCTTCAGACTGACAAAAAGATGTAATGTCGTTTCTAAGCTTAGCGTTTTTCAAGGGTGGAAAATATTTAACCAAAAATTTGTGATAGTTCTCCCCAAGTTCTGATAGATCCAGGTGCTAATGAGTTTAGCCAAGATTTGGCTTTATCCTGTAATGAAAATAAAAAAAATTCTAAGCCTAACAACATCATTAGATACTCCGTCATATTTACAAGTAGCACAAATCTCAAGAAAACTAGCAAGATGTAAGTTAGGATCTTCAGTAGGTGTTCCTCCAAACTGATTATTTTGTACCATTTAGATAATAGCAGGATTAAACTCAAATGAATTACCAGCAGCATCAAGATTTTGAATAGTTAACTGAAGTTCATCTGCTGTTGGATTAGCATAATCTTTTAAAGGTCTTTATCGATTTTCATTTATTTGATTATCTAAGTTATTCACCATTTTGTTTAGAATTTTAATTTCCTTTTGTTGTTTTCAAATTTTTCTAATAGTACATTCTAATTTTAAATTGTCAAGTGCTAAACCTTCAGATCCAATATTTTGCATAAATAAATATAATAAGCAAAGAAAAATTTCTTAAAAATACTCTTAAATATAGTTATATAGTTATATATATATATATATATATATATATATATATTTGGTTTAAGGAGATACTATTGTCTCCATACATGTTAGAATAATGAAGAGGTTACAGAAGGAAGATCAGCTGGAGAACATGTTGATTCAATACAGGAATCATCAGTCCTCCAACAAAATAACCAAAAACAACATTTTGCCTATTAAGGCAGCAAACTCAAATTCAATAAAAGCCCCAAACAACATGGGGGGAGCAACATAAGAAAAGAGGGGGAGTAGGAACATCAAATGAAGCAAAGCAGTCTCCATTAATCTTGATTAGCAATTCTAAAATGTGGGACATCAATCATATCTCCGTGCAATAAAAACTGAAGAGTGTGGGGAGGGGTAACAGCAATAGAGAAATCCTTTGAGTTATAACCTTGTTTACCGAGCCAATTTGCAGGTTGGTTTCCCTCCTTATATATGAAAGTGTAGTGCACCTTGAGCTATGAGGTTAGCTCTCTGATTTTTTTTATCCAATATGTAAGATGCCAGGGCACATGCTCCTCATAATTCAACAAGTTAATCACTACTGTAGAATCCACTTCTAACAATAAATTATACCAACTAGTCATTTTGGCAATCTTTAGGGCCCAATAAACAGTAACTAGTTCTGTTTTAAGTGCATCAACAACCATAACAGGAGTATAAAAATGTAGTAAGCATTTTTCCAAGTGATTTTGTAGACACCCTCCACACTTGATCTTGAATTATTGAAGCTCCCATCTGTATTTATCTTAATAGTATTATATTCTGGAGGTTTCCAGCAAAACCTGTAGACTTGAATATGGTCAGGATGTCCCAAAGAGTAAGAGTTGGAAATTTTAGGGAAGCTTTTGAGTTTAATCATCTTGTGTACATAAGAAAGGTTGTTTCTTTTGGTATAAAATCTTCAAACTTAGCCTTGTTTCTCTCCATCCATATAAACCAAGCAACAATAAGGGGAATAGAAGCATAATTCCTCTTTTGCCATGTCTGCCAGTAGGTGGTAAGTTTGTCCCAAGTAAAGAGTTTATTATAGTAAATTAGGTGTGACAACAGTTGGTGCCATACAAGTTGGACAAAATTGCATTCAAAAAAGAGATGAGGCAGTGATTCCTCCTCATGTAGACACAAAAAAGAGTTCAAAAAAGAGATGAGGCAGTGATTCCTCCTCATGTAGACAGAGCCTGCATTTAGAAGGACCCCTTAATATTTTTAGTTTGATGATGTCATCTGTAGGAAGTAGTTTATGAAATGCCCTCCAGCAGAAAAAGGACATGGAAGAGGATAGAAAATTGTTCCAAATGATAGGGTCCCAGGATATGTGCTCCCATTGGAAGACTTTGGAGTAGATAACTTTGGTAAGACTTTGATTGGAAAATGACTACCAAACAATTTTATCAGGCTTACTTCTGTCAATTTTAATGCTAGCAATTTTTGTGACTGAGTTGGCTTGTAGAATATTTGACAGCTTAAGTAAGACCAGTCTTCATCTACCCAACAGTCAGTAACTTTGAGATCAGTGTTAGGGACACTGCTGATAGGGGACAACCAATCTTTAGGGCACCAATTATCAAGCCAAAAACTTATATCCCCTTTTCCAAAATCCCAAATAAAAAGATTCTCAGCAGTTTGTCTTATATTCAGCATCTTCCCTTTGATTTTGGAATCAATCCTCTGTTTTTCCTCCAACAAGGGTGGGATGCCGGTCTCTACAATATTTGCTCCTCATGAAATTAATCCACAAAGAAGTCTGGGCTCTAAATTTAATCCATAGCTTACATAAGTTGATTTAAAAGAGTTGGTTAATACCCTTAAAGCCAATGCCACCAGCCGGCTGGGGTTTAGACACTTTCAATGCATTTACTGCCTCTAACCTGACCACAAAAACCTGTTAAATGTTCTTTCTAATTGGATTTGGGTGCTTTTCTTTATATTTTTCATCTTCAAGATATAAGAGGGAAAAGTAGTTAGAATGCTTTTCAGCAGTGTAATTCTACCCTCATTAGATAGAAAAGATTGGGTCCACCCATTAAGATAAGAAGTGATCTTATTTGTGACTTCCTCATATATATATATATTTTTTTTTTGATATTTTATATCTTTTTATATTTTTATCTCTAAATTTCCTAGTTTACCAAATCTATTTAATTTACTGTTACCTTCCCCGATAACGGCGCCAAAAACTTTATCTCGATTAAATATAGTTGTGTAAAATTTATAAAGTTAACTCCACTTTATAACTTTGCCAAAAACATGATGTGATATTTTAGTAATAATAATGTTAAGCACTTAATGTTAGAATTCTACACAAGTATACGTATCGTTATCAAGTAATATAAGACTTTCTATTTAAGCTTCAAATATCGATCCCACGAAAATACGAGAAATGTTTAAATTTGAAATGAAAAATTAACTAGGAAATTCACAGAAATCAAATAATTTCAAATGTTTAAGATACTATAAAGGCTAAATTATTTACTACTCATAAAATTTAAAAGAAGGGTTAAATATTAATAACTACTAAACTATGTTTATGTGATGAAGTTTTCTAATATGAAAAAGCATCTTTCCCACTACAATGAGTTTTAGGTGAAATGAGATTAAATAAATGGTTTAAATATGTATTATGCGAAATAGGAGCAATTTTAATTCTCTACCATGATTCAGTGTTATAAAAAATCATTGGCTAATCTTAGATTTAGTCCCTAGAAATCTCCAATTCTACACCCAACAAAGTATATTTTTCTATTTATTTGCACTTAATTCCATGAAGAAAATACTCTTTCATAGACTTAAATGTGATTCTCACTCTGTTGTAGAACTCATACTCCATTTCTCGGATCATATGTTTCACAACATATTTTAACAATTCAACTGGCTAGTTCAAAAAGTAAATTAAGAGCGGAGTTGAAAAACCATCACAATTTATTTTAAATTTTAACATTGGCACATCGACATTATCTCTTCATTTCACAATATCTCATAGTAGGGAGAAATATAAAAGAATCTACTCAGACTTCATGAGAAAGATACAACAAAACATAAATTTCATGTATAAAAGAAAGTTCATACAACAATAATAAACAAACAACACTTATCTGAAACTCTTTCTCAAAGCAAATCCTTTGTAGCCTCTCTTAGGAACTGTAGGAAGAAGAAATCTCTCACTTCTCTTCCTCTCCAACACTTCTTAGAGAAGAATTCACACTTAAACTCACCACAAAAAATCAAAACTATAAAACAATAACTAACTAATGGTGTGGAATGGCATGAAATGTAGGTGTGTGAAGAGGAAAATTGAAATGAGTGGACGAAGTTGAAATGGTGTCAGGTGGGTTTCTAATAAAATTTTGGCCCTAAATAGAGCCTAGGACAGTTCTCCAATAGGTGCATCCAAAAAAACTTCGAAAAATTTCCTAATTCATCAAAACTTCTAGAAATAGGGCTTCCACTGACATAAGCATTGTCGGCATCAGCGCCCATCCCATCGCCATCAACGCCAGTGCTCTGCTAATTAATTTCCATGTCTTGGTCAAATGGAGTCGTCGGAGCCCAGTTTGGCGCCGTCGAAACTGACTCTTGTTCTGCATCCTTTCTATAGATTTGTGCCATCCGACTTCCTTTTGGTGCTGTCGGTGCTGAGTAGTTCTTCTAAACCTCCATTTTTTTGCTCCAAATTCCATCCTTTTTGCTTCCTTTTTCCTTCAAGTCCCAAAAACCAAAAAACTGCAAGAAAACATAAAAAATACATTCCATTAAAGTGCAATATCACCAAAAACGGGTATAAAGTATGGGTCTAAAAATGCATTTATTTTTTATGTATCTGTTCAGTAGTTCTATTGTTGTTAATGGAATTGATTGCTTGCCAAATTTCAGATTGATCAGGAATAGAGGTAAGATGCAATTGATTAGTATATTCATACTCCTTACTGAAAAGATTATTCAAAATAGGTGTTCTAAGAGTATTTGGATGAGTAAGAAGGGTTTGAAGATAATTAAATGCATCAACAACAATCTCAGAAGGGTGATAAAGCCAATCTCCATTGTCATTTTGAATTTTTAAAATAGCATTACATCTCCTCCTGTACTTGATACAAGCATGATAATTTTTGGTTTTTGTATCCACCTCCACAAATCTAGTCGAAGCAGCTTTCTATTTTAAGAAGAGTTCTTCAATGGTAATGGCTGACAGTAACTGCTCATTAGCCAAGAATAAAGATTGTTCCTGAGTCAAAGCAGCTTCAAAATCTGCCTTGAATTTCTTAACTTCAGTTTCAACAATTTGAACTTTTTTGTAAACTTCGCCAAAATGTAACCAATTCCATTTATTCAGTTTATAACCAATAGTTTTTTTTACAAATTCCATAGCTTTAACCAGGAATTGGTATTATGGATAACATTCCAATCTCTAGAGATTATTCCCATAAAATCAGGATGTGAACTCCACATGTTCATAAATCTGAAAAGAGTTGCAGCCTGGGGAAGTGAAGTGTGAATTGAAATTAATAATGGTCTATGATCAAACCCAACTATAGATAGGATTAAGATAGAAGTATGTAGAAGATTTTGTAACCATTGATCATTAGCCAAAAAATGATCCAGCTCTTTTTAATGCTTGCCTCTTCTATAAGTGAATTTGGGTCCTTGAAGTACAAGATCATGCAATCCAAATTCCTGAATAGAATCATTGAAATGGGTGATTCTATGAATGTTGACAAACCTATCTGTAGATTTTTTAGTAGGTGATGCAACACAATTAAAATCTCCTCCCACAATCCAATTACCAGATAAGAGCTACTGATAGAAATCAGATGGTCCCAGAGGTCATATTTGGTAGCAAAGATGCCACCACAATATAAAATGGTAGCAAAGCAAACCAAATCACCAATTTGAACCTTGAGTTGGACAAACTACAGATGATTAATCCAGACAGACCAATTAGCTTCCTTCCTGCAAAGAATCCATATCTTCTGGCTAATATTAACAAAAGTTTGAAAACCATGAATCTTTTGGGTAATTAAATGAAAATTTTTTGTTATCGTAGGCTCAAGGAGAGCAAACACCAAAGCTTATGTACCCTGAATAAATGAAGGAGTCTTTGAGGGAGAGCAATCCCCCTCACATTCCAAAAAAGAAAATTATTAATGATGGCAAGATTTTCCCTTTCCCCTAGTCATAGAAAGGGAAACTAGGACTTGGTTGAGAGAACTACCTACAGGAGCAACAATACAATCATCTTGTAGCCTTTTTAATTCATGCATCTATCTTTTCTTCTTATTATTTTATTGAAGGTTCCTTTGGTGTTCCAGAGAGCTAGAAATATTTTCACCAATGGCAAGCTGGGAGGAATCTCTCTTCAGGAGCAAATCATGATTATCAGGATGAAGAGTATCAATTGAAGACTTCTTTTTCCTTCTAGACCTTTGAACCAACCACTCCTCCTCCAACACTTCAGCCATCAAATTAATGGCATCATCCTCTAATAGAGGTAGATCACCCAAAGGTGATGATGGAGGGGAGTTGACTAAGATTATGGGGAAATTAGATTAGGATGAGGCTCAGCCAAATTTTCCAGCTCATTAAGGGGGAAACCAATGGCCCTAATAGGGGGAACCAAAGGTTTCAAGGTAGAAGAAATAGGATTGGGAACAGTTTCAGCAAGCTTTTGGAAATCTCTGTTAACCTAGAAAGAAGTCCTACCAATAGCCTTTGCAAGGACCTTTTAGGGATCATCAAAATTGGAATTGGTAGCACCACATTTAGAGGGTCTCTGATCTGGATATAATCTAAAACATTTCTCATTGGAGTGCCCAAACATTCTGTAATGATGACAATAAAAGGCCTTTGATATAGTAGAATAGGCTCCCAATAGCCATTAAGTTCTGTACCAAGCCAAATTCTCTCTAATTCAAGTTGGGTAATGTCCCTTTCTATCAAAATTTTTACAAGAGCCTTCACCAATAAAAGCCTAGGATCTAACCATAGGATCTTCCTGAAGACTATCCATAGGGGCTAATTTGACCTCACTTTTGGTTAAGGTCTAGTTTCTTCCATAAAAGCCTAAGATCTAGCCATAGGATTTTACTGTTGATTATTCCTAGAGGACTAGTGATGGAGCCCTCACCAATAGAAATTCTAAATTCTTCTTGACTCTTGCTAGAGTTCCACAAGTTGATTCTAATCTTTAGAATTTAGTAGGTGGAGCTAACATGGGGGAGCTCAAGAGGAGTTCCCATAGGATGGTTTGGACTTAAGCTTAGCCCTGGGTGTTGTGGTCTTGGTCAGGTCTACACATACACACACATGAACCTTTCACATTCACTCACAACCTAAACCCTGAAACAAATTTTCATAAACTACTCTCCTACACTGTTGGGAAATTATGTGGGTGGTCCCCTGAACCTTTAGCCCTAAGCTAGGGTTTGGCTAAAACCAGCACATGGAGGGTACAAAAGGGTGATTTTTATGATTACCATAAGGGTGATTTTTATGATTACCATCTTCAATTGATTTCAAATTGGCCAAATTCCCAATTTTGACCCTTTTAGCCCCAAACTACACCGAATTACCAAGATAATCCTAAAACCCTAATTTTCTCAAATTGACCCAAAACTCTCAATTTCATCCAAAAGTAATTTCAAACCAGTTGAAACCACTCAAATTACACAAAACACCCCAAATTTCCCAAAATTCTCAAAATATCACAAAAAATCCTTAAAAATACCAAAATGCCCTTGGTGGCCCAAAATTTTCCAATACCTCCATAATCATTTCAAACACCCCTAAAACCAATTCTTGACCATCCATTGGGGACAACTTGACCATATTGATCCATTTTGACCAAAATCCCCAAATTGACCCTAAGTGTCTATAGACCCTAAATCACTTCCAATTTCTACCAAATTGATCTCAATTTCTTCAATTTCATACCTAAACTCAAATTCACTATGCACAAACCAAATTGAAAGCAAATTCAAGCCCAATTGAACTATCTTTCAAACCCTAATTTTAAGCCCAACTTGAACACCAAATTGACCATCCCTTCAAATTTTACCAAATTGAGTGCCCTAACCCATCTAATTTGTCCAAATTCACTTCCTAAACTCTTTATAAAATTCTCATAGACCAAATTGAGCCTTCAATTTGCGTCCCCGAATGCAAACCAAGCCAAAATCCCCAATTTTGCCCCAAAATCCAAATTCTTCAAATTAAAAACCCTTCAACTTTTCAACCAATCCATTCCCAAATACCTTTTGACAATACCCAACACCAAATTGACCAAAAAATTGGAGTAGATCCAGGCTTTAGCCAAGCCTAAACCCAAGTCCAAGTCAACTCATACATTTTGAACCCAAACCCTAAACCCACTTGAAATTACTTGGTTTGACCCATATTAAACAACGTTTGTAGCCACTTAAACCTTATGATCTACCCTAAGTGCTCCTAGCCCACTCTGGAAGTGCCATGGACCAGGGGTCCCATGATTTAGGGGAGTCCTTCCCATTTTTGGCAAAGTGACTTAAGCTTGAGCTCAAGTGATTAAACCCCCATCCTAATAAAGTTTAAGCTTCACCTTGGAATCCCTGAGCCAACTAATAACCTACCATGTGCTTGTCAGCTAGCCTAGTCAACAGAAATTCTTAAACCGAGAAACCTCCACAGGGGACCAAGCCCAAATTACACCAATTTAATGTCGATCACCACTATTGGTCATTGGTGCCACTCAAACATCCACCTAAGCTCCCTTCTCCACCCTCCAGCTTTGTCAATTGAACCCTAGATCCCCTTCTATTTAAAGTTCTTTCTCCATGGCCAAATAGAGAGTGTTGTCATTTTCTTAGGGAAAGTCCACTAAATTGCTCACAGAGCCTCTCCAAGCTGCGTTGAATTCATCCCAACCATTTTCCCTCACTGAAATTCCTTGTCATAGCTCATTTTTGAGTTCAAAAATCAAGAACTTTTTTGACCTTCAACCAAACACCATAAAACTTCATATTTCTTGTCCTAAAAGCTTCCTTAGAAAATATGAAGGAGTTCTACATCAAAACCCTCTTCTATTGAGCCCTCTAACTCACCTGTATACCAAGGCTACACCACCCTTTGATCAAAATCATACTTAGAGCTTATATAAGAGTAAGCTAACACCTTGAGGAGGTTTTTTGGACTCTATTAAAGCTTCCACAAGCACCCAATCGAGGCCTCACCTCTTGGGCAAAGTTATATTTCAAAAACATTACAAATACCTTCAATTTCATAAATTCTGAAGAGAATGTTAATTTCAAATGTATCTAGCTTTATAGATGTGTTCGTCTCGATTAGATGAAGCTGTAGGGACAAACCGTGAGTGATTTGGTTAAGTATCGAGTGAGATCAAAGTGTTTTAGTGTGGAAGGTATTCGGATTAAGATGATCAGGGACGATGTAAGGATGTCGTATGTTTTTACGTGTATAGTTTGGACTGCTGAGATTGTGATGTACGGAATGATGGAGCGATAAATCGCAGTCGCATGGTGGCTGACTCAAGTGGCGACGTAAAATGACGGAGCGATGCATGTGAGTTCAATGTGCTGTAGGATGAGGTTGCAATGAGTCAGATAAGTAGAAAAAAAAAAGGATTAAATGAATTTATTTTAATTCAAAAACTTAGAAAACTCATAACTTGGTGTAGAAAAATAAAAAAAATAAAAAGAAAAATACCCTCTTGCTTAGTGAATAGAGGAGAATAATGTGAAATCTAAATAAAAAATCTTTGATGAGTCTCTGATTTTAAATTAATTAAATACCACTTAGACTATTTTAATTCTAATTAACTAAATAATAATCACCATGGCTTGAAATTTTATGGGTTACTTCATCATGTTAATATGGGTGTTCTCTAATTTTTCCAAGCTCAGAGAGCACCTCTAGCTTTGAAATCCCAATTTTCAAGTCTAGTTATTTATTTTTCTTAAAATAATTATATAAATTAAAATATGTTTGGGACTTTTTTTGGTAGTTTTAGTGTGGTCAAAGAAATCAAGGAAAAATGTAATTTAAGTATGAATGTTTTTGTACATTACTATGATTAATTAAATCATAAAAACTCACTAAAATTAAAATAAATAAAATAATATTAAAAAAATGTCAACAATGATCCCACACTATAAATAATAATTATATTAACTCACTGTAAAAATTTGAAACTCATTTGAATATATTTGATCACAAAAATTTATTTTCCATGTAAAATGGTATTTTAGCATTAAAATAATTATAATAAATTAACTATAATTAGGAAAAGTATGAAAAATGGGTTTATAAGTTTTCTGTGATTGGGGGCACTCATGAAAAATAAAAATTATTTTAAAATAAATTATTCATTTTTTAGTTATATTTTCATTTAAAAATAATTAGAAATTATTAAAAATCAAAATATTTATATGAAAATGCCCAAAGTTGTTTTTTATTGTTCTCTAATCCCTTGAGACCCTTTAAAATATCTTTCCTAATTTTTCTAATTTAGCAATGTATTTTTAAATGCCAAAAATATATTTTTCTTAATTGTTCCACTAAAATAAGTATAATAAATAAAATAAAATTTGTAAAAATGAAAAGTTTTCTTGCTGTGGGTTTTTTGGACTTAGAGAGATTTTAAAAAAATATAGAAGGTAATTTTTAAAATTAAAATATATTTTCAATTTAATTAATAAGTAAAATCAATAAATAATTATAATAAATAAAATATAATTTGAAAAATTATGAAAATTTTGTTAAGTGGTCCTCTTATTGATGTGACCCTCCAATAATTTCATTATGGAAAAAAAAATTTACTTTGATTAGATAAATAAATTAATAATGAAAATCTAATTTTTAAGTTAAAATAATTATATAAATTAAATAAAAAATAGAAAAAATCACATTTTCTCCTATGATATCTTGATTGACCATTGGGTGGGTACCATAAAACATTCAAAGTCATTTGAGTTATATTTGATAAGTTGTGAAGTGGGGAGCCCGAGGGACAAAATGCTAATTTTGTATTTTGATGCCCTAATTAAAAGTTTAGGTTAACCAATGAGTAAATGGATAATTTTGATCATAATGAACTTTTTTGGATGTTTGAAACATTTTGGGTTAAGAGGTAGAAACCAATTTTCCACTTTTGCATGGTAATGGTAGAATTATAATTTTATAAATTGTTATGACTTGGAGATTATTTTAATTAGATGATCCTAAGGTAGTGGGCTTAAGTTAGGAAGATAATAACTCACTTATTTCAAGCCCCTATTTGGTGATTGTGTGATAGCATGATCTTTTAATGAGAATAGAGTTCTCCTAAACTTACATTTTAGTAATTACAAATTCACCCATGAAATTTTCAAGGGCTTGATAGTGAACTAGGCTTAATCCAATATTGTTTAATGAGGTTTAGGAAAGATAACATAACTAGTTATGAAAATTTTGAAAACACTACAAGCCCGACTTTAATCAGGGGCACAGAATCCTTAATGACTTTGAGTTTACGCCTTGGGGCATTCACTCACATAAATTTTAAAGTAAAATATTAAATGACTGTCAGATTACCCCATTCTTGGGATAAATAAAATATCAAGGTTCACTGACCATATTGGGCATTAATTTATTAAAACTAAACCTAAATTTCTATGATTAATTGAATAATGAAATAGGTTCAAATGAACTTGAAACATTTCAAAGGGTTCTAAAAGCTATTAGGGATTGTTCCCCGAACACTGTTATGACCTTTTGGATATTTTGAATGACAATTGGACATATTATACTTTGTTCCAAAAAATCATCCATTAAAACATTTAAGGACCCACCAAGTTATGACTGAGAACTCGGTAGATACACCTTCAACTGGTCTCCTTGTTTTCTACTCTTGTAACTTTTTAAAATTTATTGCAAAATTATATATGTGCTACAAAGCTAATCTTTCAGCGGGAGTGCGAGAAGATGACTGGTACGCATTTACATTTTTGTAATGCAATTTCTGTTCCATTTACTTTACTCTACCTGTACTTACTTTTCAAAATTGAAAATTACAAAACCATTTTTAAAAATTTAACAACATTTTTAAAACTAAAAAACAAAACAACAATGTCATTACACATCCTTTTAAATTTATGAGAGTCCCTCAAATGAGGTAAACCACAGTTTCTAATGAGATCTGCCCAGTTTAAATGATCTTAACAACTCATTTAAACTAAGTCAAAAGAAAATAGTGGTACTGGAATGAGAAAAAACATGAGATCCTAACCGATGTCGCTCTAATCAATTTTATCACCCCCTCAATAATGATTCAACTAAAACTTGTCATTTAAATCATTGAATCTTTAGACTTTAGTACTGTTACTTCACTAAGGAGTCGGGTGCTCAGTTCGAGGGTAGCATTCTACAACCACAAGTGGATCTATAACAACAATATCTTCTTTAGAATTCAACAACAAGTCATAGTATTTCAATGTCATTTGCCTAGTGAAACATAAATCTTCACTTCATCTTTAGGCCTTTGAACAACCATGCTGTGCAATTTAAGCCCTAACTCACTCTAGGATTACGACATAAATCATCATATCTTCCAGGTTATTTGTGTGATTGTGTTATACAAATGTAAGCCCTAATTAATAAAATTTTCAGGATGAAACACTTGATAATTGCTTCTCGAAATTGAAGCCAAAGCATATGATAACTTTGGAAGTCATTAAGGTTCTCCTCAAAATTGGTGACAACCTCTAGTTTTTTCCTTTTGGATTCTATAATAATTTTCCAAATTTGAGCTTTCCCCATTTCACACTCCGTGGTCCAATCTTTGAAAAGTCCCATCCTTTGAATTACTTGAAGATAATATTTTCTTATCTAAATTGAGAGTTTTCTTAGGTGACGTCGGTCATCTAAGATATAGTTAACTACAGGGTCTTGCCTCTATAGGGAGGTCTAAAAATCCAGGTAATAAACACTCTATCTAATCTTCCATATTAGATAGGGGAACCTGTCATCTTATATAAAAAATGATTCACAAAACTAACTTATGTCATAACCTTTATAGTTTATAGAATCGAGCCTCACGGATAAGTGATATGGATATTTCTTGAAATAGATATGCCACTTGTCGTGTTTTGCTAGTTTATTTAAACTATTATTTTTATGAGATCGGTTTGGTCTCCTATTTTCAAAAAAAAAAGAACTTTTTTTTTTAAATTAAATTACTTTATGTCTAAAAATCAAATTTATACGTATAAGTAAAAAAAACTACTTCTTGAATTTTTAACGACTAACAACTTTCTGGTGACTCCACTAGGGAAAAGTTTCTCTCTCCATGGGATAATAAAGCCTTGTCTTCATATATCGATAATGTGTCCATGTCCCTCATGAACTAGATTTCCCTACTTCCATTGGCATGCTTTGCTCATTTCTTTCTTGGGCAAGTACGGTCAACTCTTTTGGATTCCAGGACCGTCTATTTGACCATATTTAAATAGCAAGGTTCAGAAGTTTTTTAGGACTTTATCTTTTGTGTGGGCTCAAACCCCCATTAGGTGTGTTGATGGACTAGTTTCTCCTGGGAAATGTGCGTTATGAAGATATTCCTACACTGGGCGATGTGCGTTGTGTTTAATTTGCTATTTTGCAAATCAAGCCAAATTATTACATCTCTTCACCTTTGCTTAATTTTAATCAAAACTCTTTAAGAATAATCACAAGTAAATAATAAATTTGAAAATTAAAATAAGAAAAGAGGTGCCTAGTCTACATAACTACCTTTGTTAAATTTTAGTGTTCACATTAAAATTATAAAGTAATGGTCGCTACTAAACCTCAGAACTTTGGTCTTTTCTTCCAACCTACCCACTAGCCGAGAGGCCGACAATGTTGATGTAATGATCAAGTTTGGATATGGGTTTGATGAGTTTGAGGTCGTACTTGGCAAGGCCCCGTTCGTCATCATGAAGAATGCTGCTCCAGAAGTTCAAGAGTTGTCCGCTGAATTTGATTTGAATTTCCTCAAGACTTTCCTTCTTACAAGAAGGTGAAGATCGCTACTACCTCGACACTCGTTAATTTTTTGTTCATATTTCTGTTAGAGCTACCACTCCCACGTCAAGGAGAATTGTTAAACCTACTACCACCAGATTCATCGTTATCGTACCCACTGCATCACTAAAGGGAAAAAGTTTTGAACTATGAAGATTTAGAAGATGTGTTTGTTGACTTGCCATCCGTGTTTGAGGTCAGTTCCAGCTAAGGAGTTAAGTGACTGAAGAAGTCACAGAAGTAGAACTATAACCACAAAATTCATAGGGCTGCCAGGGCCAAGGTTACAGAGTTAGTATCTGATGATGAGATTCATCATCATGTGTAACTCGGGGAGATTGAGACCTCTCCTCTCCTTTGAGTGAGTAGGTTTCATCCCTTATCACATTATACAGAAGATGAGAGTCTCCACATGATTTCTTCTGCTTTATCATCATCACAGGATCATTGTAAGGAAAGGGAGAAGCCCACTTCTATCACCAGAGTATGTAATGTATTTGAAAAATTGGTTGTTAAGGAAGGGTGTTAAGTTTTTGAGCTACTCAAGTGAGTAGGCTACGCAGTTTTTCCATGAATAAAGAATGAGATTTTAAAGAATATCAGATCTGATTGTCAGTGCCATAGATTAGCAAAAGTTCCCCATGCTCTTGTTCCAGCTAGATTTCATCTTGAAAATTGAGTCAGTAGTGTTGCCACCATCCCAGATTCTACCACTGTTATTCTAAAATCCGTAAGACGTCAATCGGTTAAGTCATGACTGGGTCCAAGAGTACCGCCTACTTTCACTTGTAAGTTTGCCAAAGGAAAAGAAAGGAAAAATACCTCTTACCAGTGTACTTGGTTCGCACCGTGGAAAGCAAGCTTCTCTTCGGTGCACAGATGCCTCCATCAGGACAACCCATTTTAGGGCATCAGCATCAAAGGAAAATGTGTGGATACCCAAGGGTACCGCATCGGTATGTTTTGATTAGCCTGTAGATCAGTTAGAAGGAATAAGGCATAGGTATGATATACCAAAAATTGTTACCACCTTTGTTGCAGAGTCTGTTTCCAAGCAAAATGATGTTTGAGAAGGATTTCTGAAACTTAAGTTGATTTAGGAAAAAGCAATCGAGGATAAAGTGGAAAAAGCTATGAGCTAAAAATTTAGAGTTAGCAAATGTGTGAGTAGGTGTTGATGATAATGATGATGATTTTTGTTTCACGGATTAGCTCGAAGAGGAGTTCATGGAGATTAATGTCATCGAGGCTAGAGTAGCTACATCTACGTGTGAAGCCCAGCCGCTTATTAAGGGGAACATCGCAGATGATTTGCGTAGGGTTGTTTTGCTAAGAGATGAGTAGATCAGCAAATGGAGAAAAGGATGGAGGAGATGTCTGCTGCAATGGCTGCCATGGCTACCACAGCTATGATGCATGAAAAATCACAGTAGCAACAGATGACTTTGCTAGAGGGAAATCAACCTGAGGTTATACACATTTTCAATGAAATGAGGGAAGTCACTTCCGCCAATAAAGACAAGTCATAGATAAAGGAATCTACTCAGACTTTAGTACCAAACAAAGATATCAAACAGTTGATTGAGCAGCAGGTGAAAGAATCCTTAGCCCAATCAAAGGGCATCTATTTAAAAGGGTAGACCTTACCCGGAGGAATTTTATGTCATACCATATCCCATGGGCTTCTTATCACCAAATTTTAAAATATTTTATTGAACAGGAAATCTACGTCAACATATAGTACATTTTCGAGCCATTTGTTGCAATACCAAAGGTAATGAAGCGCTTTTGTTCCATCAGTTTGTCAGCAGCTTATTCGGGATTACACTTGATTGGTATGCCGAGCTACCCAATGGATCAATAAAAATGTTTTCTTAGTTAGAGCTTTTTTTTGTGAAGGGTTTCCTATAGTGTAGCACCATGTTATGATAGGAGATCTCATGGTTGAGTGACAAAAGGCCAATGAGACCTTGGTGGAATACATCTTGAGGTGGAGAACCTAAATCATGAAGTGGGTATGCTGAGCTACCCAACGGATCAACAAAAATGTTTTCAGAGTTGGAGCATTTTTTCATGAAGAGGTTTCCTATAGTGCATCACCATGTTATGAAAGGAGATCTCGTAGTTGAACCGCAAAAGGCGAACGAGACCTTGGTGGAATACGACTTGAGGTGGAGAAACTAAAGCATGAAGTGTAAGCCTCAGCTACAGGTACATGATGCAATTGAGATTCTGCTCAAAATCATACATGGGCCAGTGGATTTCATGCTTAAGGGACTTACGATCATGTTTTTTAAAAAGCTACTCAACAAAGCTAACAGCTTGGAGGAGGAAGTTAAGCAAATGGAATCCAAGGAAAAGACCGAGAAGTCCGGAACACTCAGGATATTTGAGAAGAAGTTTGGGATAGTGGAGTTGAAAAGGGAGATAAACCTATGAGGATTTAGGTTGGGCAGTCCCATCAGGGTTATCTGCAGCAGTCACAGCATAGTCAGCCTCAGTATCTGCCTACTCAGCAGTATGGTCAGTCCGGCCAGTAGCAACAAAGGACATGCAAGATAGATGGCAGGTCTAGGCCGATAATTGTAGAGTAGATGAATAAGACATGCTCTTTCAAAGATGAAGCCATGTCAAAAATGTTCAGAGGTCTGATGAAGAAGTCTGAGTTCAGACTACCCAAGTTAATGATACCAGAAGAGGTTGATAAGATGGACCATCCTAACTACTGCCTTTACTACAAGCTACTTGGACATACCATTGAGGGTTATTTTAGTTTTATGGATTGGCTAGAGAGAAATCTCAAATAAGGAAATATAACCATTCTATAAAATATTTAAAAGAACCTCAAAGAGGTTCCATAAATATGCATTTGGTCGAGCTAATCACCCGTATAGAGCCATATTCAGAGGAAGATGGTTGGGGCATAGTTTGGAGCAAATCATCCAAGAAGATACTGGATCAAATTCTGACCCCATCAGCATAAGTCACCATTCAGATTCTACAGCCTACTAGACCGAAGATGGAGATCACACCAAAGAAGTCACCACAGCCGAAGAAGAAGAAGAACGAGATTGTGCATGAGATGAAGACCGATAGCGCGAGGGGTAGGATCGGGGCTGCCTCTATTAAATTGGTTGTTTCAGATTTGAGAGAGAAATTCCTCAGATCACTGTCCTTGTATGACTATCTTTTTGCCCCTCCGGGGTCTTTTGAATATAATGATTAAAATTTTAACTATGTTTTAACTCTCTCTGGTGATAACATAACTCACTATGAGCAATCTAACACCGATCTTGATTCACAAACTGATTCACAAATTATACTTAAGTTTGATAAGCCTACTAATGAGAATGAATAAGATGATAACAAAACTGATTATTGTAGTTCTTAGAGTGATGAGCCAGTCCTCAAGTGCCAGGGAGCACTACATGCCATTAACTTGGATTTCTCTGATAGAAGAGACATTGAAAGTTTTTCCCACAACATCACACAAAGAAGAAGAAGAGATTACAGGAAATAAATTTAAGAAGTGGGAAGGTATTACCCCTTAGGACAACTCCAGTGGACAAAGGAAAGCAATTAGTCACTCGATAAGAATCACCTCCGTCACCGACATTAGAAGAGACACATAATCAATTGAAAATTGGTGGTCTTTATAAAGTGGATTATAACGTAGCTCATCTTAGTAGTTTGCTGACCAAACTAAGCATCTACAATGCTCTCATCCCATCAAAGAAGATGAGGGAATCTCATGTCACGGCGCTCCTTGATCCAAAATTTTATTTAGCTCAAGTGTCCAACACATCCTCTAATGAAGCTTGTTCATTAATGGAACAGCCTAGGGTGACCTTCACAGATAAAGATTTGCTGCTTGGTAATACCGATCACAACAAACTGCTCTAAATCTCTATTAACATTAGCAGATTAGTGCTCTCATGAGTTTTGGTGGATCCAAGAGCGTCACTCAACTTGATGAGTCTACAGACATTAACATATTTGTATATTGACGTTCAGAAGATTACTGCTAATAAGGTGATGTTATGATGATTTAACCAGTAAGGGGAGAGATCTTTAGGATCAATTTCACTATTAATGAAGTTTAGAGAGCTCATAACAACCGCTAAATTTCATATCATCAAAGCGAAAACTTTGTTTAATGCTTTCCTTTGTCAATCATGGATTCATGAGCATAACATGGTTTCCATCATCGCTACACAAGTGTATCAATTATTTCAAAGAAGGAAAAGAGCATTGCATCTAGGGGGATTTACAATCATTCTTAGTTCATGGATTAGACATCCATGAAGATGACACCCACTACGCTCCCCGAAAGAAGACCGTCTTTTCTTGTGAAGCTATACCAAGTAACATGGAAGATTTAAAGAGATTACAAGAGCAAGATTATTCAAATCTACTTCAACAATTTACCACCACTCCTTTGCAACAAGTTGGTGGAGGTTCTTTTAGCCCACACATCTGAGATCAAGGCAGGGGATGGGAGCAAGGAAGAACCAACATGATTGTTGAACGGACGAGGCCGACCATTAGTATCAACATGGAAAGAAGCTCTAATTAAGATGAGTTCGATGAAGAGTTAATGATGAAGAAACAAAAGAAACCACAATTCGAGATCTCAGGGGAACATGTGGAGAAATATGAATATGTGTCAATGTATGATCGGATTAACCACTACTTGAATGCCATGACCCTTACTCTGATTCACCCTAAGATGGTCGAGAGTTTAGACGTCAAAGAAGTTAGGGGTGTTGGTTTGAAACCGATCAAGTTTTACCGTGCTTCTCCTATAATTTTAAAATTCAAGTAAATTTGGAAGAGGTTGATTCTAATGAACTAATGGAATTAACATTTGGTTACTTTTCTCCTTGTGTTAAAAAATTAATTCAACATGGATATGTGCTGAAGCGAATGTCAAAAAATAAACTACAACTTTTTGAGAAATTATGGAATGTTAAAGGGAAAACACTCAATTCTAAAGAGGGTCTTGGATTTGGTACGATAGGATTAGTCGATGATTTAGAATTTTGCATGGTTGTTACTAGCAAATTAGAAAAGAATTGCCTCAATATGAAGGTTGATTTTGAGGACTCTCCGATAGAAAATGCTCCGCCAGAATTTGAGGATGAAATTAAGTAAAAAATTGATAAGTTGAAGAAAGTTAACCTCGTGACTGCGGAGCAGCCCTGACTAACCTTCATAAATTCTCTACTCAAAGAAGAGGAGTCTACGGATTTAATTAAGCAACTATCAAAATTTAAGGATTGCTTTGCTTTAAGTTATGACGAAATGCTTAGATTTTTTTCAGAAGTTGCAGTTCACAGACTTGGAGTGGACCATAGTTTGACTCCAGTAAAACAAGCTCCAAGAAGAATGCGCCTCAAAATAGAGCAACAAGTCATTGTAGAGGTGAAGAAATTAATAGATGATAATTTAGTGTGAGAAGAGCAATACCCCACATGGTTAGCCAACATCATTACAATTAAGAAAAAGAATGGAAAAATCCGTGTTTGTGTCAACTTCAGGGATTTAAATAAAGTGTGTTTAAGGGATGAATTCCCACTACCGATATGAGAGTTGGTAGTGGACATCACGTTGACAGACGAGATTTTCTTCTTTATGGATGGATTATCATGAAACAATCTGATCGAAATGGCTCCAGAAGTCATAGCACTTACGAACTTCAGAGCACCAGTTGAGTCTTTTGCTACACAATTATGTCATTTGGATTACAGAACACTAGAGAAACATACCAACGAGCTATGATGAAGACATTTGATGACCTCATCCACAACTAGGTGGAGTGCTATGTGGATGACTTGGTCATCAAAAGCAAGCAGCGAATAGACCACCTATATGATTTAAGGATTATGTTTGAATGATTACGGCAATAGAATCTTAAGATGAATCTCTTAAAGTGTACCTTCGGCATTACCTCTAGGAAATTTCTAGGATTCACTATCCATCATAGGGGAATCGAGATCAGCCCAGATAAGATTAAAGCTATCTCAGAGATGCTACCTCCCAAAACCTTGAAATAGATACTATCCTTTTAAGGTTAATATACATACCTAAGACACTTTATATCAAATTTGTCAAGTAGGTGTCAGCCCTTTTTGACATTAATTAAAAAGGACATCAAATTTTTTTGGGAAGAGAAATGCTAGCGGGTCTTTGAGGATATTAAGTAGTATTTAATAACACCCGCTATTTTTACAACCCCTATCTTGGTACAACCATTGAAACTTTTTACTGCAACTTTAGAAGACTCTCTCGGAGCCCTATTAGCTCAAGTCCATGATGAGGGTAAAGAAAACACACTCTACTACTCGAGTCGACATCTAATACCGGCAGAGGTAAAATATCCTTCTATTGAGAAGTTGTCGGTGCTATTTCGGTGGTTTGTGGGGAGTTGCCCGTAAGAAGCTGTCGGTCACCGGAATCGATCCCTTCGCCCGCTTCGGAAGGACGTTGAAGTATGAAATCAAACTGACCGCTATTTAATATGAAAGAGAACTACACCTCAAATCTTGTATCTATCCTGAAGCATAAACACAAGACTTGAGGATGAGGCTCGATCAAATAAACTAAGGAAAGTATGATGTCCGTTTGGTCTGCAAAAGCTTTGTATTTGCCGACAAGTTTCCCTATTTAATATAAAGGATTAAATAGGGTTTATATTAAGCTGGGTTTTGACATGCTTCCTATAAGGGCAAGCCCCTATAGTTAATTACTTCTTAAATGAACAAAGTCACTTAAGAAGACTCTCGATAAAAATCAGGAAATATTATCTTCAATGAAGTTTAAAGGGTGGGAATTTTCAATGAAATCAGACGTAGAGGTGTGAAAGGGGATTGGTTCAAATTTGGAACATTTTATTGTAGAATCAAAAGGAGGAAAAACTAAAGGATGTCATGGATCCTAGAGGAGAACCTCGGTGACTTCCAAAGCTATCCTAATGTTTTGTTTAAATTTAGAGGAGAAAAATTTAATTTTTTCATCCTGCCAATTTTATTAGTTAGGGCTTTTATTCGTGTGAAACAATCACACAAATAGCCTGGAAGATATGAGGATTTAGGATGTGACAAACGACAACCTCGGAATCCTAAGATGAGTTAGGACTTATATTGTATAGGAGGGCTATGCAAAGGCCTAAAGATGATGTGAGGATTTACGTTGCATAAGCAAGCAACCTCAAAGTCCTATGGTTTTGTTGTTTAAGTCTAAGGAAGGAAGATTGGTTTAGCTGGGGAAGACAGGTTTTGCTGTTGAAGATGGTCATGCTGCCCACCATGCTAGCTCTAAGTTCCTCACCGTGACAAGTTTGAGTTTACTAATGTGTCCAGTTATAATGTCAAATCATGTGGCTCTATGGTTGAAGTTCCTTAAATTTTATGAGGGCATATTAAAGTTGATTAGAGCAACACCGGTTAGGATCCTACGATTCCCTCATTCTAGCACCACTATTTTCTATTGGATTCACTTAGTCCAAATGAACTTATTAAACCCAACTTAATGAGTTCCATAATTTCATTTAAACCGTAGGAAGCCTCGTTAGCAACCGTAGGTTACCACCTCCGAGGGATTCCCGATCATTCAATAGATACATCTTAATTTAGTTGCAATTGTAGTTTTATGTGATGTTTGTGATTAAATTTTGAGTTGTTTTATATTTTGAATGTCGTGGCAGTGAATTTTATCTTGGTTGATTTTAATTTTAGTTTTGTTGATTTGTTTTGGTTAACATGCAAGTTTATGTTGTTCTTTGGTTTTGGTTAGGTTTTGGTTAACATGCAAGTTTATGTTGTTTTCATACATGAAAGTATAAAAAGTAACAACGTAAGCATAATGAGAACATGTAGAGAAAAGGCACAAGAAAGACGGTACTGTAAACTATAAAAGAGTACCTGGTGAGTCTTCTCGTTCCACCACCTTAAACTTAAAAATGCATGTGAGGGCATTTATGAAGAGCAGGAAAAGTGAAGTTCTGGTTGTTTTACTAACTCTATGTTGTATTTTGGTGAGTCCTTAAAAGTTTAATTAAGAATGATTTCATTGAGCAAAGTATATTAAGTTTAATAGACCTCTGAGGTATTCAGCAAGTTAGGAGAAGGAAGCAGGATGCCTCCCTCTCACCAATCTCACCAACTGGTGAAAAGCCTCGAGTCCATTTAAACTTATTATGTTGCTTTAATGATTCATCCTGTGAATACTTCTAATGCTAAGTGAACATTGATGTCTCAATTATCCCTAAAAAAAGGGTAATTATCATTTATCATTTAATTTGAAAATTATGTGAGTGAATTCCCTTAAAGGGGAAGTTAGTGTAACCAGAACACTTAGCCAAATTTAATCCTAGTTGGGCTTAGTGGTTTTCTCACGGATGTTTGATTTAGTTATGTTTATTTTACTAATCCTCATTTAATCAATTTTAATTTAACTTAAGTCACTACTAAGCCCATAAGACCTAGGTGAGTGTCTTAATTAGTTTTGAAAAGGTTAAGCTTTAAGTGGTCATGATTCATGATTTGGATTTTTTTATCAAATAGGGGTATTAAATTGATTAATTATTGACTTCAAAAAGTCATACCCCTATGTCCAAGGTTCCGTTTATTTTAATAAACTTCCAAATTTTAATAATTTAGAAATCTATTAACTTATCTTTTTCAGTTGGGAAAGTGAGGTTGGTTTCTACCAATTAACCCCTTGTGTTTCAAACATCAAATAAACTTATTAAGATCAGAGGTTACCCATTCCCCTCCTTGAATTAAGCCTAAATGTTAATTAAGGCTAAATTTCCAAAATTACACATTTGCCCCTAAGGCATTAACACTTCATAATTTGACAAATTCAATTCAAATGACTTTGAAATTTTTATCCTACCTCACTCGTGGGTCAATTAAGACATGAGAGGAGAAAATGTGATTTTTTAGAATTTAATTTATTTTATATAATTTTTTTCATTCAAAAATAGGATTTTTTAAAGAAAATTCCAAACTTGACCAAGGTAAGTTACTGGAGATAGTCCTATACTAGACAAGTCTTTGGACCAAATTTCATAATTTTTTGAATTCTCTGTGATTTATTAGAATTATTTTAATTTTTGGCCTATTTAATAAAAATAAAAAATTTTAGATGGTGAAAATTAAGTTTTTTAAGTTTTGTATTTTTTTGTATTTTTGAAAAATCTCCCTAAGATCCGATAACTCAGAGGAGCAAATTTAATATTTTTTTGATCTTTCGTTGATTTATTGGAATTATTTTAGTGAAAACTCATTTTTAGCTTTTTAAAAATTATTTTTAAGCTTTGAAATTCAATATCTTTATTTAGAAAATCAGGAAAAATATTTTAATTGTTCCTAAGTGATTAGGAAGCAATTTAGAACATTTCCATGAGTTTTATTATTTTTGTGATTTTTATGAATTTTTAATTATTTAAATATTTAAAATAGCCTAAAAATCAAGTTTTTATTTTAAATATTATTTTATTTTTAAAAAATACCCCTGATCATAGAGAACTCAAAAAGCTAAGTTTCATAATTTTTTGAGTTATATTTTGATTTTCAAAAATCATTTAAGTGTCAAAAGTGGTATTTATCTTTAAAAAATCAACTTAAGTTATCAAATGAACACAAAATATTTTAAAATTTTTATAATGAGTTCTCTGGATTATAAACCACAGTGGAGATCAAAAATTAAGTCATTTAAATGTTTATATTTTCCAAAATCAATTATAGTCTTTGAAAAATTTAAGTGCAATTTAAATGACTTGACCCATGAAATTATTTCCAAAAGCTTCTCTAGTTATGGTGGACCTTCCAAAATTTTCTTAGAATTTTCTAATCAATATGCTAATTTCCATGATTATTTTAAGGAAATAATGTGCAAAAACTTGAAAAATATGGATCTTTGTATAGGAACCTCCTTTGACTTTGGAAAAATCAGAGGATGTTTCCCTTCATAGAGGCTACAACATGCCAATATTTCCGTAAATATGCATGGATAAATATGCATGGAGAATCAAATGATTCTAAAAAGTGTTTAATTAATTAATATTATTTTATGCATCAAATGGACTTGAAATTCATTTCATAATATTCTCCTTTATTCACTGAGTAAGAAGGTATTTTATTTCATTTTTATGATTTTTCTATAAAAAGTTATGGATTTTTGAAGTTTAGGGAGTTAAATAAATAAGAAAAGGCCCCTATTTTTCTACTTATCCATGTCAACCTCATACGGGTCAAACAAACCATGTGTCGATGCCTGATTGGCGCTGCCAGCCAGCTCATTCCCGCCCATGTCAGACCTCGCTCTGTCCAACGCGATCAGGGCCACCCGATCAATGCACGCTCGATTTGACGGTCACGGGTCATTGTCCCAAATGAACTGGACCTGAAAACCATTCATTTTAAAACGCTAATATCTCACTCGATTCTCAACGACATTCAGTGAATTTTTTTTAAAATGCTCGTATTGACTAGTAGAACACATCCCTATGGTTGATAAACCTTTACATTGACTTTATATTCATGAATAATTAAAAGAAGCTCGGTTTAAGGTTAACTTTGAATACCTTGGTCCAAGAGGTGAGCCTCAATTGGATGCTTGTAGAAGCTTTGTGTGTGTGTGAGAAGCCTAGCGATGGAGCCTATGGTCATGGTGAAATGCCTAGACCCAAATTTGACCAAGGCCGATTTGGGGGTTTGGTCGAAGTCCACCTTAGCGTGGCCGGATTATGGGGCTTTTGTGGGGATCTTCTTCTCTTGATGTTAGGATGGTGTGGGTGCAATTAATTTGGATTTGGTGGAGGTTTGGTGAGTGTCATATTTCGGAGATTTCCTATTTTGGCCTTGAAATTGAGCTCCAAAATTGAACTCGAGCAATGGCTTTGAGTGGCTAGGGAAGGTTTGGTTAAGCTCAAGAGGTCTCCAGGAAGCTCTGGAAGAAGTTTAACTTAGTCTCCCCAAGGAATTTCAAGCTCTCTCCTTTTTTTCCATGGAGGGGGAGTTTAAATAAAATGGCCTGGGCTGGCTGCTAGGGCCAATTGAGGGGTGCATTTGGTTGCTTATGTGGAGGGCAGAGAAGCTCCAATGAGCAGCTGGGCTAATTTGGCCTTTGGGTTTGAATTGGGTGAAAATCCCTTGTTTTTGCCAAGGTTTTGGCTATTTTCTAGCCACGAAGGTGGCCGGCAGGCCAGACATTGGTCACCTCTTGGCTAAGGGAAGTCAGGGGTGGCTAATGATGATTATCTCCCAAGGGTAAGTGATGATGTTGGAGATATTTCAAGTTAGGTCCAAAAATGGGTAAAATCCATTAATTTGGGGATCCATTTGTCCATAGCTTGTCATGGTGATTTTAGGAGGGTTTAGCCTGGTCTTTAGGAAGGTTTTGGTGGCATAGACATGGTTAAGTCAATTTTTGGTGAAAGGGTCCAAGTGAGTGCAAAATGACCAAAATTTGGCTTTGGGCTAGGCTAGCCATGTCAATTGGCCTAATTAATTGTTGAATTTAGTGAAGATGATCATAAGGAACAACTTCGGTGAAGGATGGAATTGGTTTTGAGCTCAATTGAAGGGTCAATTTGAGGGAATTTTGAATTTTAATCAATTTGGTCATGTTGGGCTAGGCTTGGGCTAGCCTTGGGTTAAGTCCAAATTAAATATTTTAAATGGTTAATAGGGACCTCATGAAGAGTTTTTAACATGAATTGGATGCCAATTTGGAGGTTAAGGATATCAATTGGGTGAAATTTGGGGACTTAGCCAATTTGGGGCTAAATTTGGGAATTTTGGATTTAGGCCAAAATCAAATGGATTTGAGGCTTCAACAAGGCCAATTTATGGTTTATTTTGATGTTTAGTAATGCTATGAAGATTTTTAAACATTAATTGGGGCCAATTTACCAGCCATATCAAAAGTGAATTTGAGTTTAGTATTGAAATTGGAGTCAATTGAGATCAAATTAATGGACATTTCAGTTTAATTTAGGGAAATTTGGGCTTTTAAAGGCAAATTTGGGGGTTTTGATCAAAGGTGGTAAAATTGGCAAAATTCGATCATGTGGTAGTTGAGATAAATGAAATTAGGAATATTTGGGATTTATTGAAATTTTCTGGGAATTAATAGAATTTTGGGATTTTGGGCTATGGAGGGGTATTTTGGTAATTTGGCCATCTTTGGAGATTTTGGGTAATTTTGGATAATTTGGAGTTTTTCAAAAGGTTTGAAATGAATTTTGATCAAATTTGGGTATTTTGGGTAAACATGGGAATTTTGGCAAAGTTTAGGTTTTCAAGGGTGTTTAGGTAATTTGGGGTGCTCAGGGGCAAAAGGGTAGGTTGGGTATCTCGGTAGAGTTGGAGTGCCAACTGCCATCAATAAGCCATGTACCAATGAAAACCCCATTTTGGGTCCTCTATGTAGTAGTCTTAGCTAAACCATAGCCCTAGGGCTAGTAGGTTTAGGGAACTATCTACATGAGTATCCCAAAAGATCAAGGGACCTAGGCTAGAAATTTGAGTTAAGGGTTGTGAGTGATTGTGGGTGCAGATAAGTGTAGTGAGTGCCTCAGCTCCAAACCAACACCCAGGGTCATCCTTAAGGTCCAGCAGTCCTAAGGGTGACTCATCTTGAGTTTCCCTCATAGTGACCCCACCTACTAAGTATTTAGAGGTTGAGACCAATATGTGGAACTTAAAGTTGAGTAGAGAAGTGTTTGGAATTTCTAGTGGTGAGGGTGTCTTTTCTAGTTTTCTAAGAAAAGTCAATAGAAAAATCATATGGCTAGACCTTAGGCTACTAAAGAGGAAAAAACTAAACCAGCGTTGACTGACGAGATCAACAACAACCAATACAAACTCCTAAGCAGCAAACCTAGAATAAAGAGCAGAATTGAGTGACAGTTATTTCTGCTGGGAAATAATAGAGATTCTCACTAGGAAAAAAAAGGAGATTTTAGGGACAATCACCGGACAAACTGGCAGTCCCAGCAAAGGCTTGATTCGAATTGAATGTCTAAAAAATTTAGTTTGGATTCTGATTTAAAATTTTAAGGAGACAAATTTATGCATGAGGAAACTGGATGGAGTCAAAAATACAAGCGTAGGGAAGGGAGCAATGCGTCAAAGATGAAACGAAATTTAAGTATTAACTTCTGAAGAGGAGAGTCGCAATGTGGGTACCGACCTCATTATCAATTTTCAAAAGAGAGTGTCGGAATTTAAGGACTGACCTCGAATGTAATGAATCAAAAATGTAAAAATGAGAATTGAAATGTAGGTCAATTCCCAAAAGATAATGTCAGAATGTGAGGACCGACCTCGAATGTAATGAATCAGAAATGTAAAAATGAGAATTAAAATGTATGTCAATTCTCAAAATCGAATGTCAGAATGTAAGGAACGACCTCAAAAGTGATGAATCAGAAATGTAGGACTGATTCGAGAATGAGAATTGAAATGTAAGTCAACTTTCAAAGGAGGGTGTCGGAATGTCAGGACCAACCTCGAATGTAATGAATCAGACATGTAAGACCGATTCGAAAATGAGAATTGAAATGTTGGTCAATTCTCAAAAGAGGGTGTCGGAATGTAAGGGCCGACCTTGAATGTAATGAATCAGAAATGTAGGACTGATTCGAAAATGAGAATTGAAATGTAGGTCAATTCTCAAAAGAGAATGTCAGAATGTAAGGATCGACCTCGAATGTAATGGATCAGAAATGTAAAAATGAGAACTGAAATGTATGTCAATTCTCAAAAGATAATGTAGGAATGTGAGGACCGACCTCGAAAGTGATGAATCAAAAATGTAGGACTGATTCGAGAATGAGAATTGAAATGTAGGTCAATTCTCAAAAGAGGGTGTCGGAATGTAAGGACCGACCTCGAATGTAATGAATCAGAAATGTAGGACTGATTTGAAAATGAGAATTGCAATGTAGGTCAATTCTCAAAAGAGAGTATCGAAATGTAAGGACCGACCTCGAATGTAATGAATCAGAAATATTAAAATGAGAATTAAAATTTATGTCAATTCTCAGAAGAGAATGTCAGAATGTAAGGACCGACCTCGAACGTGATGAATCACAAATGTTGGACTGATTCGAAAATGAGAATTGAAATGTAGTTGAATTCTCAAAAGAGGGTGTCAGAATGTAAGGATCGGCATCAAATGTAACGAATTAGAAATGTGGTGAATTCTCAAAAGAGGGTGTCGGAATGTAAGGATCGGCATCGAATGTAACGAATTAGAAATGTGAACATGAGGATTGAAATGTATATCAATTCTCAAAAGAGAGTGTCGGAATGTAAGGACCGACCTCAAATGTAATGAATCAGAAATGTAGGACTGATTCAAAAATGAGAATTGAAATTTAGGTCACTTCTCAAAAGAGAATGTTGGAATGTAAGAACTGACTTCGAATGTAATGAATCAAAAATGTAGGATTGATTCGAAAATGAGATTTGAAGTGTAAGTCAATTCTCAAAGGAGAACTTGTAGTGTTGAATTTACAGAAATGTATCATGTGAAAAAGGTTGATCCTGTTGAAGAAAATATGTAGAGTTTTGTGGGGTTTTGGTGAAGAATGTGAAATTCTGCCGGGATGTGCAGAGAGTTAGTGTAGATAAAGATAGTTGTGCTGCGCGCACAAAGAGTAGGAAATTTTGAAAACGGAAGAATCCACTCAACAGGTTAGTTTTATTTTCTTCTTTTTTTTATTACATTTAATTTTTCAAAAAAATTTCTTAAATTTTTAATTTTAATTGGTTGATTTTCAAAAGAAATTTATTTTTTTATTTACTCATTTGTGATTATTTATCATTGATGTTTTATTTATTGTTGAAGATTTGTTATTTTGTTCTTCGTTCATTGAAATTTTGAACCAACACATGGTTCGCAGCTTTCATCCATCGTACAAAAAGGAAACTGATAAAAAGGCACAATTTGAGAGAAATTTCCATTAATTTGCTCCAAAAGAGATGCCATAAATCAGACATAGGCTAACGCCTCAAAAGGCACATTATGTAATCCATGTCGAAATACATTGAGAATCAACTCATGCTGTGAATAAATCATAGACTGAATAAAATCAGACACATATAATGATGTTGAAAAAGTGAACACTCTGTACTGGGTAATGTTGAGCTCCTAATCAAGCAGACCTTCTAAGTCATGCTCCAGGATAAGGGTTCCCTTTGCGTGTACTTAGAGGTACAACCTTCTCATAGCTCGTATGGAAGTAACTCCTCCAATTCTAGGTCCTGCTGGAATCCATGCGTTAGTTTATTGTCATCCATTCTGCGAAAGGTTACAAACACCATACGGTGTCGTACCCATGGAATGCAGTGCTTGGCAATGTCTGCACAATTGCCCTTCAGGATCAAAACTGAACCAACTCGCAATGGGATCTCCACAGCTCCTCTGAATTCGCCGGGACCAATGACATCAATTTCTTTTCCAAATAGAATATTGCTTTTACTCATTGTTGGCACTATTTTTGGTGTGGGGTTTGCCCGTAAGAAGCTGTCGGTCATCGGAATTGAAATCCCGTTGCCCGATTCGGAAAGACGTTTCAAAAATTTTAGTTTTGAAAAAGATGAAGTCAAACTGACCCCATAATTTTCATATTTTATATGAAAGAGCACTTTACCTCAAATCCTGTATCTATCCTGAAGGATGAACATAAGAGTTGAGGGCGAGGCTCAATCAAATAAACTAAAGAAAGTTATGACTTCCGTTTGGTCTGCGAAACCAATGTATTGGCCGACAAATTCCCCTATTTAATATAAGGAATTAAATAGAGTTTATATTATGCTGGGTTTGGGAAAAGCTTCATATAAGGGCAAGCCCCTATAGTTAATTACATCTTAGGTAACAAAACTTACCTAAGAATAATCTCGATAAAAGTCAAGAAAAATTATCTTCAAGGAGTTCAAATGGTAAGGACATTTCAAAGATATCGGACTAAGAAGTGTGAAGGAGGATTGGTTCAAATTTGGAATATTTTATTTTGGTTTCCAAAGGAGGAAACACTATTGGATGCCACAGATCCGAAGATGAACTTCGATGACTTCCCAAGCTATCCTATTATTTGGCTTCAATTTAGGAGAAATCATTTAGATGTTTCATCCTGCAATTTTTTATTTATTAGGATTTACATTTGTGTGAAGCAATCAACACAAATAACCTTAAAGATGTGAGGATTTAAGTCATGACAAACGACTACCTCGGAGTCCTAAGGCGAGTTAGGACTT
>NW_018165730.1:80422-81067 GCF_001263595.1 Phalaenopsis equestris | reverse complement strand
TTGCACTAGGCAAACGACCTCGAGTTCTTATGGCTTTGTTGTTTAAAGCTAAGGAAGGGATGTATTAGTGTAGATCCTCTTGCTGTTGAAGATGGTCGGGCTGCCCACCATGTAAACTCCAAGCTCCTTATTGTAGCAGATTTCAAGTTTTTTCTAGGTCATTTGGTTATAATGTCAAATCAGATGACCCTATGGTTAAAGTTCTTTAAATTTTATTATGGGCATATTAATGTTGATTAAAGCGACACCGGTCAAGATCCCACGGTTCCGTCGTCCCGACACCACTATTTTCTATTGGAATCACTTAGTCCAAATGAATTTACTAAACTCAACATAATGAGTTCCATAATTTCATTTAGACCATGGAAAATCTCGTTAGCAACCATAGGTTACCTCCTCCGAAGGGTTTCCGATCTTTCAATAGAGGCGTATTAATTTATTTGAAGTTGTATTTTTTGGTGATGTTTGTGATTAAATTTTAAGTTGTCTTATATTTTTGAAATGTTGTGGAGGTAATTTATGCAATTTTATGTTTTCTATGCAGGTATGTAAATACAAGCATAAATAAAAGTGCAGTAGGAAAGTACAAGAAAGACTGTAAAACGCTGTAAACTGTAAAAGTGTACCTGGTGAGTCTTCTCGTTC
>NW_018165730.1:78474-79031 GCF_001263595.1 Phalaenopsis equestris | reverse complement strand
TATTTTTAAGCCTTAAAACTCATTTTTAAGGTTTAAAAATAGATATCTTTATTTTTAAATCTTGGAAAAATATTCCAATAATTCCTAAGTGTTTAGGAATTAATTTGAAACATTTTCAAGAGTTTTTTATTTTTTTATGATTTTTTTATTATTTTTAATTATTAAAAATAATTAAAAATTACTTAAAAATTAAGTTTTTATTTTAAATATATTTTTATTTTTATTAAATCCCCTGATATCAGAGAACTCATAAAACTAAGTTTGATAATTTTTGAAGTTATATTTTGATTTTTAAAAATTATTTAAATTTCAAATTTAATGGTCACTTTTAAAAATCAATTACAAATATTAAATGATCTCCAACTGACTTGAAATTTTTATGGTAAGTTCTCTGACTCATGAGCCACAGTGGAGAAAAAAAATCAAATGATTTTGATCTTTATATTCTCCAAATTAAAAGTCTTAAGCAAAATGGGGTTTGCTCAAAACGATGATGTTTTGATTCTGAAAAATTATGAAATTATTTCCTAAGACTACTCTGGTCATAAGGAACTTAC
>NW_018165730.1:77445-78296 GCF_001263595.1 Phalaenopsis equestris | reverse complement strand
TTTTGGGTCAAGGTGATATCTCAACATGAATGGAGAATTGAAAAACCCCTAACCCTAATTTATTTTTTAAAAATAATTTATGCATTAAATTAAT
The DNA here is from genome assembly GCF_001263595.1 of Phalaenopsis equestris. Classification (NCBI taxonomy): domain Eukaryota; kingdom Viridiplantae; phylum Streptophyta; class Magnoliopsida; order Asparagales; family Orchidaceae; genus Phalaenopsis; species Phalaenopsis equestris. The sequence goes on along the minus strand of NW_018165730.1, from coordinate 78,202 downwards.
GTGAAAATAATTTCACATGGTTCTCCTCTGCTCACTCAACAAAAGGGTATTTTTATTTTCTTTTTATGAATTTTCTATGCAAAGATATGGATTTTTGAAGTTTAGGAGCTATTTTCTGAATTTATTAAATATCCTATTTATTTATTCAAACCGCGGGCTGACTGGATCCTCGGTTCTGTTGAAAAGCCACGCGACACGATCCTATTCAACGCCGCCTTCTGAGTCAGCTGCCACCCATAAGATCATCCGGCTTGATCTCCGCTGTTCATTCAATACACGCGCGGATGGACGACATCCGTTCATCGTCCCCGATGGCCTTAACCGAGAGCCGTTCATTTTAAAATCTTAATATCTCTCTCATTTCTCAATAGATTTTGATGATTATTTTTTTAAAATGTTCGTCTTAAAGAGAGAAATACATCTATATGGTAAACATGCTATGAAATCAAGCCATTGTAAACGTAGAGCTCGCGAAGGCTCGGGAGAGTGAATGAGTTATACCTTTGCTCCAAGAGGTTGAGCCTTAATTAGAGATTCTTCACACCTTCGTTAGGTCCCAAAGAGCTTAGGGATGAAGCCTCTGGCTCTGATGTAAAGCCTATGTATGATTTTGTTCAAAGCCGATTTTGAGTGTTGGTTGAGAGCTATGGTAGAGGCTATTTCTGGGGGGGAGATTCAGAGGGGGAAATGATGGGGGTTTGGCTTCCTTCACAGTTGTGAAGGTGTAGAGCCAATTTATTTGGCCAATCTATTGGGG
>NW_018165730.1:76822-77430 GCF_001263595.1 Phalaenopsis equestris | reverse complement strand
GGGATTTGGTGTTGTGTAGGTTGGGATTGGAATTTGTCCTGAATTCGGGCAGGAATTCAGACCCAAAATTTGATTTCTATGGTGGAACTGGGAGAGGGAAGTGGATTGAAATGAACTAAGGGTCTCCTAAGGAAGCTCTCTGAGTAGTTTGGTAAGCTTTTGTGAAAATTTTTTACCGCTCCACTATTCATGGCCGTGGGGGTGGATTTTATAGAAGTTGGCTAAGGGAAGGCTTAGCTGGCCAATGGAGGGGTTAGCACCACTGCTTAGGTGTCAAGCAGAGGAGCTCTTAGCTCAATTTGGGCTGAGGTGGCCTCTTGGCATGAATTTGGGTCTTGGCCTATGTGGGGGCTCACAATTTTGGGTTTTATCTTGGGTTAAGGTCGCTAACCAAGGGTAGGATCAGAGCTAAATCTTATAATGATCAGTAAAAATGGCACCATAGGGTATGGACATGTGGTATGGCAAGTACATTGATTTAACCTCTTTATTATCCCTTTAAGAAAATTTTTTAAAAATTTACCCATGAGATAAATGTCAAGCTTAACCATGGGTTTGTGGCTGGCTTTAAACTCAACCCCTGAGTCTAAGATAAGGTATGGTAAGGC
>NW_018165730.1:74569-76526 GCF_001263595.1 Phalaenopsis equestris | reverse complement strand
ATTTGATGTAAGACATAATGATCAACAATTTTCATGAAGGATGAAAGTTGTTTTTAAGTTTCTTTGGTGGTCAATTTGGATGGATTTTGATGGGTTTGGATTTAGACCTAAATTAAGCATGTAGGGCTAAACTTGGGTCAAACTTGGGCTAGCTTTGGGCTAAGCTCAAATTAATTGTTGTGTTTGGTGTAAAACATCATAATGAACAACTTTCATGAAAGATGAAAGTTGTTTTGAAGTTGATTTGATGGTCAATTTGAATGGATTTTGATGGGTTTTGATTTAGACCTAAATTAAGCCTTTAAGGATCAAATTTGGGTCAAGCTTGGGTTAGCTTTGGGCTAAGTCCAAATTGATTGTTGTGTTTGGCTACAAATGACCTTACAAACTATTTTCAACAAAAATTGGATGCCAATTTGAGGTTTAGGGCATTCAACTGTTGAGATTTGGGGTGTTAGCTAATATTGGGGCTATAATATTGGGGCTTATTGGGGCTAATTTGGGGGTTTTGGTCAAAGATGGTCAAATTGATAAAATTGGACCATGGTCTAGTAGGACAAAATGAAATTGGAAATATTTTAAATTTATTGGGATTTCTTTGGGATTTTTTGGAATTTTTGGAATTTTTGGTCATGGAGGGGCATTTTGGTAATTTAGCCATTTTAAGAAATTTTTGTCAGTTTTGGCAAATTTCAAATTTGGATGTATTCAAAGTGTTTGGAATGAGTTTTGATCAATTTTGGGTATTTTGGCAAAATTTGGGAATTTTGGCCAAATTTGGGTTCCAAGGGCAGTTAGGTAATTTGGAGGTGCCTAGGGGCAAAAGACTCAAGATTAATATCTCAAGTAGAATTGGATAGATATCCATTCTAAATGAACCATGGATCAATGAAGTCCCCATTTTGGGTTCCCATATATTTGTCTTAGCTAGGGTATTGTGAAGATATTGTGAAGGTATGGTGAGGGTATGGTATACCTTAGCTCCAAATCAACACCCAGGGTTAATTCTAAGGCAAAGTAGCCCTGTAGGAACTCTTCTTGAGCTCCCCCATAATGATCTTACCTTCTAAATATTAGAGGTTAGGACCAATATGTGGAGCTTCAAGTTGAGTAAAGAAAAGAGTTTTTCGAGTTTCTAATGGTGAGGGTACCTTTTCTAGTTTTCTAAGACTAGTCAATAGGAAAGTCCTATGGCTAGACCTAGGCTACTAAAGAAGTTTCTAGACCTCAACCAAAAGTGAGGTCAACAAATGGACCCCCAATAGGTGTGGTGTGCTGGGCAAGCACACCGCACGTATTGGTGTTGACCGACAAGATCAACAAGACCAATATAGATTTCTAAGTCATCAAACCTAGAAAGAAGTGTGAATTTATATCTGCTATTTGTTTCCGCTGGGGATTTTTTTAGCAAATGGGTATATCAGATCGAAATCAGAAAGTGAGGATTCTCACTGAGGATTGAATAGTGAGTTTTAAAATCGTTAAGTGTGTTGTTTTGTTGTTGTTTTTTTTTTTTAATATTGATCAACATGTAAGGGTTGACCTCAGAATGAGGATTCAAGATACGAATATTGATATCAAAGGAGAGTCAGACATTTGAAACTGACTTCCAATAGAAGAAATCAGAAGTGTAGGACAGATCTTAAAGTAAGAATTGAAATTATTAGATCAATTCTTGAAAGATGTGAATTAGAAATATTGGACTAATTTAAAGTGAAAATTATTCAATCAATTTGGGAAAAGCATAAATTAGATGTATCGAACTAATTTAATATGAAAATTGAAATTATTAGATCAATTTTGAAAGGTTATGAATCAGAAGTATCGAGCTGATTCAATGTAAAAATTGAAATTATTGGATCAATTTTGAATCAGAAGTATTGAACTGATTGAAAGTAAAAATTGAAATTATTGGATAATTTTTTTTTTTTTTTGAAAAGTTATGAATTAGAAGTAT
>NW_018165730.1:72318-74240 GCF_001263595.1 Phalaenopsis equestris | reverse complement strand
ATAGAACTGATTCGATGAGAAAATTGAAATTATCAGATCAATTTTGAAAAGTTATGAATCAGAAGTGTCCAACTAATTCGATGTGAAAATTGAAATTATCAGATCAATTTTGAAAAGTTATGAATCAGAAGTGTCCAACTAATTCGATGTGAAAATTGAAATTATCAGATCAATTTTGAAAAGTTATGAATCAAAAGTATCGAACTGATTCGATGTGAAAATTGAAATTATCGGATCAATTATGAAAAATTATGAATCAGAAGTATCGAACTGATTCGATGAGAAAACTGAAATTATCAGATCAATTTAGAAAAGTTATGAATCAGAAGTATCGAACTGATTCGATGTGAAAATTGAAATTATTGGATTAATTATGAAAAATTATGAATCAGAAGTATCGAACTGATTCGATGTGAAAATTGAAATTATCAGATCAATTTTGAAAAGTAGCAAATCAGAGTTATTGGACTGATTTAAAATATCATGTGTTTCAGAAAGCGTAATGTGTAGAAATTTATGTTAGTTTGAAAAAGATTTACAAGATTTATTTGCAAATATCATATAGAATTTGTAACTCCATAAAGATATCACGGAAAACAAAATTGTGTAAAATGTGTGATTTTGTGGGGATGTAGACCGAACGGGGTCGTACTGCATAAGCAAGGAATCTCAAAATTGAGAAAACTTATTTGGCAAATTTAATTTGTTTGTTGTAAAATTTTATTTTGAAAATGTTTTGTTCTGTTAATCGTTATGAACCAATACATAGTTCAACGGTTTTCAACCACATTAAGAAGAGTTTTTTGTCAGAAAAAGACTCTGAAATTCTTTATTATTGATTCATACAGTCATTTTTACGATATATCATGTATATATCTCAAAAGATGAAAAGTACATTATGTTATTCACATAACTAACACAAATATGAGTACATAATACAGAGTACAAAACAAACTGTCTTCATATCGTTGGCTGCATATTTGTACATCTATATGTCTGTCAGTAGAAGATCTTCTTGTAAACTGTGTTATGAGTTTGTAAACAAGCTGACCTTCTAGGCTGTTATATTTTTTTTATTTTTTTATAGCCTAGTGGTGCAATGAGTTTATAACTCATATCTCCATGTGTGGCTGAAATCCATATGGGGTTTTGTCGTCGCTCATTCTTCTGAAAGTTATCGACACTCGACGGTGTCGAACTCCAAGAATGCAATGTTTTGCTATGTCGGACCCATTTCCTTTCAAAATCAGGACGGATCCTCTTGGTAAGGAAACCTCAACAAATCCTTGGAATTCACCTGGACCAATTATGTCTATCTCTATGCCAAATAGGATACTGCTTTCTGATATGAAGGAGACCGTACAGAACGGTCGAACAAAGTCATGATGATCAATATGTGGAGGGATACAATCCCCTTCTTCATAAATGTTAATTATACAAAATTATACAACTATTGGCGATACAATTTGCTGGAATTATACTCCATTGAACCAGTCGTGTAATCATAGTGTAATGATCCATTTTATCATAGGTGGCATCGGTTCCACCTGTTCATGTTGTAAAATTCCCGGCAGATTTCCTTGTCGATCTATTTTATAATTATAACAACAGCCGCATTGTATTGTGATGCGACCCTTGCCTCTCATCCATTTTTTAGGCTCTGAATATGTTCTTCCAGATAGCATCCCTGGTTTGCCTCTGATTTGGAGGTCAAACACACAATCAAGTACCTCTCGTTGTTCTGTGAGAGAGAAGACCTTTGTGTATAATTCCAATCCTTCCAGAATATTGACATATTCTCCATCAACTATTTCAAAATGTTCAAAAACATTGCATTTAACGTTATGGATCTTTGCAAGCTCAACTTTGCTTGGATATGCTGGATAATGTGTTTCATCATTTAACTGATTATCAATAATCGG
>NW_018165730.1:71693-72192 GCF_001263595.1 Phalaenopsis equestris | reverse complement strand
GCAGATCATCATATCTTATCAGTTCGTTAGCTGATAAGTAATCATCATAATTACAATACTGTTCTAGATGTAGAACATTGCAACGTGGACATTCTACAAATGCTCCTGCAGGATGTCCTTGTTCAAGTGTTGTGGAATGACAAGTAGAACAAACCGAACTGGCATTGAGTGGACCCGTACTGGTGATGGTTCCTGACACCGTACCGATTGTACTTCCTCTTCTGTCAACGGCAGGCTATCAGAAGACTCCTTCATGTTGACATTATACATGTATTCTTCTGGGACTGCAAATAACTTTTCTTTTTCTTTCCTGGCTTTGGCAAGAGCTCTTTGTCTTTTTTTTATTTTCTGTTCATCGGCAATTATCAAATTTATGGCCAAAGTAGCTACCATGGAGGGCAGACAGCGGCTTGGCCCTTCCATTAAGACAATCAGAAGACTCCTTCATGTTGACATTATACATGTACCCTTCTGGGATTGCAAACAACTTTTCTTTTTC
>NW_018165730.1:71438-71649 GCF_001263595.1 Phalaenopsis equestris | reverse complement strand
AGCATTTCTTCGCTCGGTCAGCATTTCTTCGCTGAGTTCTCCGCAACGAGGTGAAAGTTATTTTCTGTTCATCGGCAATTATCAAATTTATGGCCAAAGTAGCTACCATGGAGGGCAGACAGCGGCTTGGCCCTTCCATTGGATCTTGTTCTGTGATGATTTCTTTCCCTCTTGAGGAAGAGAGAATCCTGGTACTGAAATTAAGCAGTGA
>NW_018165730.1:68628-71388 GCF_001263595.1 Phalaenopsis equestris | reverse complement strand
TCATATTCTATATTAATATCCTCAAATTTCATGTCAAAATCAATTATCCCTCCTTGCGGTATATCTTCTTCGTTGAAAGCAAAGTTCAGACCATCTTTGAAAGCAAAGATCAGCCGCGATCCTGACATCTCCTCCTTAAATTAACAGGGAGACATCAGTGAGTTTGAATTGTTTATGAACCAGAACAAAACATAGTTCAATTAACGTATATTTTATCTTGTAAATATATATGTAGAAAAGAATGGATGTAATGTGTGATATTAAAAATTTTCATTAATTTTTGATATTGATAAAAAAATTTATCTGGTCATAAACTTTTTAGGTCATACAAATAACCCCAGAACTATCTGAAGTTCACAAAAAAAATTTTCATATGTACGTGGCAAACTAACAGCGGCAAGTGTCGTCATGTTACATAGTACGCCTTTAGATATCGCCCATTTATTGGAAGCATAGGCCTTTCTCCTTGAGAATTGATGAGTTGGTAAGCTCCTCCAGCGTAGACTTTCTCAATGACAAATGGTCCCTCCCAAATCGGCTCAAATTTTCCACCTATCTTGCGACGTGCAAGAATAGGTCTTTTGAGAACAAGGACTAGGTCAGCAATTTTAAATGTCCTTGGGAAGACCAGTTTGTCATGAGCTCGTATCATCTTTGCTTGATATAGCTCCAGATGTTGTTGTGCTTGTAGGCGTTTTCCTTCAAGACTTTCAAGTTCTTCAAGTCTGAGTTTTGCATTTTCTTCAGCTGTAAGTTGATTAGCAATGGCGATTCTGAGAGATGGAGTCTGTATTTCTAATGGTAATACAACCTCCGACCCGTACATGAGCATGTAAGGTGTACATTGAGTGGGAGTTCTGAACGTCGTTCGGTAGGCCCACAGAGCTTCTAGCAGTTTATTGTGCCAGTCTCGTTTATTTTCATTGAGTATTTTTTTCAAAATTTGTACAAGTGTTTTGTTGAAGGCTTCAGCTAACCCATTTGCTTTCAGATAATAAATTATGGAGTATCTCCAGTCTATTCCATTTTTTCTGACGAAGTTATTGATTTTTGTGCTCTTGAAAGCTATCCCGTTATTAGAGATAATTCTTCATGGTACACCAAAATGGTAAACAACTTGGTCTTTAAGGAATTGTAGGACATGCTGAGCTGCAACCTCTCGTAGTGGAACTGCCTCTGTCCATTTAGAGAAGTAGTCTGTCGCTGCAAGTATGAATCTATGTCCTTTGGAAGATGGAGGATCTATCGGACCCACTATGTCTGTACCCCAACACTCGAATGGCCACGAGGCAATAGTTGGGTGTAGCACATTCGGTGGTTGGTGTAAGACCACTCCATGTATCTGGCACTGGTGACATTTTTTTGCTGTATCCATGCAGTCAGACATTATTGGCCAATAATATCCGAGTCTTTTGATTTTCATTTTCATCTTTGGTCCCGACTGGTGAGCACCACACAATCTGACATGTATTTCTTTGACAATATCCTGTGCCTCGGTTCTGCTCAAACACCGTAGCCACATTTGATCAAATGATCTCCTATAGAGAACATCATTTATGAGAGCGTATGAGAAAGCTCTCTTTGTTATCTGGTTTGCCTCAGACTTATCCTCTGGCAGCTTTCCAGTATGCAAATATTCTATTAATGGTTTTTGTCAGTCTTCATTGATATTTACAATCATATTTATTGTGTCTTCCTTTTTTCCGAGTTTATGAGAGTTTCCATGTCAATCTTGGATAGAACTTGTCTGCTCTGTACTATGATTTCTATAGAATCCTCCGGGGGACATGCCAATTCTTTAGCAAGTTTTGTTAGAGCGTCGGCATGCGTATTATCTACCCGAGGAATCTGATAGAAAGTCACGTAAGGAATCTGCTCCAACAGTTTCATCGTGTACTGATAATAATCTGACAGTTTGGTCTTCAAAATTCTGTATTGTCCAGCAATTTGTTGAATAATGAGTTGGGAGTCACCGTAGATGGTAATATATTTTATGTCCATTAAGATTGCCAACTCTAATCCTGTAATTAAAGCTTCGTACTCTGCTTCATTATTGGTGCAAGGCTCTGTCAGGTGGTACGAGAATCTCAACATACCCTTGTCTGGAGTGATGAAAATCAAACCAACTCCTGCTTTTCCTGGTATGATTGTGCCCAAGTCTTTGCCTTTTCTGGCTGAGGAAGTACCGTCAAAGTACATCTCCCAATATTGTGCACTAGAGGAATCTGTTTGTAGAATTTGTTCGTCTGGTAACTCGTCATTGAGTGGAGACCCAGCTGGTAACGGGTGTGCGGCAAGAAAGTCTGCTAGTATCTGTCCATTGATAGCACGTAGGGGAACAAAAGTTATGTCGAATTGCAATAATATCATCGACCATCTTGCCAGACGACCGGAGAGTGTTGGTCGTGTCATTAAATATTTCAACTGATTAATTCTTAAAATCAGAGTTACCTTGTGAGAAAGCATGTAATTCCTAAGCTTCTCGGCTGCAAAAATTAAAGCTAGACAATGCTTCTCAATTGGTGGATACCTTGTTTCCGTCGGTATTAGACGAAGACTCAGGTAGTATAGTGCATTTTCTTTGCCCTCGTTGTTAACTTGGGCTAGTAAAGCTCCGAGCGAGTAATCTAAAGCCGCGGTATAAAGTATCAAAGATTTCCCTGGGATAGGGGCTGCCAAAACAGGAGGTGTCGTTAAATATTGTTTAATGTCATCAAAAGCCTGTTGGCATTTTTCTTCCCAAATAAATTTGGCGTCCTT
>NW_018165730.1:60723-61525 GCF_001263595.1 Phalaenopsis equestris | reverse complement strand
AGTTCTTCAAATCCTGTTCCAAACTTGATGGTAGTAGCAACGTTGTGGGCCTCGCGGCTTGTTGGCAGGTTGCAGGTGAATGTTAGCGTTGGGTGGGTCATTGTAGCAACTTTGCAAAAGAAAGTGTTGGGGTTAGTTATATGACCAAAGTGTTGTAGTTTTAGCGTAAACACTAAAGCTAACAAAGAGAGGTTTAAAAACCAAGTTAATTTCAAAATTTTCAAAATTTGCGTAGTATTAGTTTAATTTGCAATATTGAAATATTTTAGGATCCAGTGCGGGAACCAGAAACGCAAAATCATGCCCGAAGGGAGACGAAAATGCAATGTTTAGGAGTTTAGGACCCAGTGCGGGACCCACTTTATACAACGCCCAGGTGGAACTAGGCCACCTACACACTTATTGGGGGTCCGACCCCACATAAAGATCAAAATGTCCTTAATGGCCTTCTGAATCACTCTATTCAAGGATGGTTGAACAGATGATCCTGAAGGTCAAAAGAGTTGACCGTACTTTCCCAAGACAGAAATGGGTGAAATATGTCAACGAAAGAAAGATAATCTTGATTCGTGAGGGACATGAATGCATTACCGATATATGAAGATATTATTTTTTCTTGAGCGGAGTCGCCAGAAGCTGTCGACACTATTTTTGGTGTGGGGTTTGCCCGTAAGAAGCTGTCAGTCATTGGAATTGAAATCCTGTTGCCCGCTTCGGAAGGACATTTTAAAAATTTTAGTTTTGAAAAAGATGAAGTCAAACTGACCCCATAATTTTCATAGTTTATATGAAAGAGCAATTT
>NW_018165730.1:60145-60638 GCF_001263595.1 Phalaenopsis equestris | reverse complement strand
CGAAACCAATGTATTGGCCGACAAGTTCCCCTATTTAATATAAGGAATTAAATAGTGTTTATATTTTGCTGGGTTCGGGAAAATCTTCCTATAAGGGCAAGCCCCTATAGTTAATTACATTATAGATAACTGAAGTTACCTAAGAATACTCTAGATAAAAATAAAAAAAAATTACCTTCAAGGAGTTCAAATGATAAGGACATTTCAAAGATATGGGATTAAGAAGTGTGAAGGGGGATTAGTTCAAATTTAGAATATTTTGTTTTGGAGTCCAACGGAGGAAACACTAAAGGATGTCACAGATCCGAAGGAGAACTTCGGTGACTTCCCAAGCTATCCTATTATTTGGCTTCAATTTAGGAGAAATCATTTAGATGTTTCATCCTGTAATTTTTTATTTGTTAGGATTTACATTTGTGTGAAGCAATCAGCACAAATAACCTTGAAGATGTGAGGATTTAGGTCATGACGAACGACAACCTCGGAATCCTAA
>NW_018165730.1:59461-59685 GCF_001263595.1 Phalaenopsis equestris | reverse complement strand
TCCGAGGGTTTCCCGATCTTCCAATAGAGACGTTTTAATTTAGTTGAAGTTGTATTTTTTTGTCATGTTTGTGATTAAGTTCTGAGTTGTCTTACTTTTTGAAATGTTGTGAGGTAATTTATGCAATTTTATATTTTCTATCCAGGTATGTAAATACAAGCATAAATAAAAGTGCAGTAGGAAAGTACAAGAAAGACTGTAAAACGCTGTAAACTGTACGCTGT
>NW_018165730.1:58905-59451 GCF_001263595.1 Phalaenopsis equestris | reverse complement strand
GTGTACCTGGGAGTCTTCTCGTTCCACCACCTGAAACTCAAAATGCATGTCAGAGCATTTATGTATATAGAGCTGGAAAAGTAAAGTTTTGGAAACCTTCCTAACTCTATGTTGTGTATTGGGGGTCCTTAAATTTTAAGGATAATATTATTAAGTAAAACATATTAAGTTTAATAGATCCCTAAGGTATTCACCAGGTTAAGAGTAGGGAGCAGGTCCATGCAACATTCTTAATGTCTGGTAAAAAGGCCTTGGGTTTATTTTAAATTTATTATGTTATTTAATAATTTAGCCTGAATATCTTGATGCTCAGTGAACATTGATATCTTGATTATTCCCAAGAATAGGGTGAATGTCATTTGTATTTTAATTTGAAGATTATGTTGGTGAAGACCCTTTAGGGGGCAAATTAGTGTTATTGAGAACACTTAGCCAAATTTTAGTCCTAATTGGACTTGTGGGTATTTTAAAAGAGTTTAATTATATTGATTTTCCTAATCCTCTTTTAACATGTGAATTTCAACTTAAGTTCACCACTAAGTCCTT
>NW_018165730.1:57012-58279 GCF_001263595.1 Phalaenopsis equestris | reverse complement strand
TCCTAAGTGTTTAGGAAATAATTTGGAACATTTCCATGAGTTTAGTATTTTATGATTTTTTTATTATTATTTTTTTAATTACTAAAAATAATTAAAAATAACCTAAAAATCAAGTTTTTATTTTAAAAATATTTTTATTTTTATTAAATCCCCTTGATATCAAAGAACTCAAAACACTAATTTTCATAATTTTTGGAGTTATATTTTGATTTTTAAAAATCATTTAAGTTTCAAATTTGATGGTCACTTTTAAAAATCAATTAAAATTATTAAATGATCTCCAAATGACTTGAAATTTCTATCGTAAGTTCTCTGACTTACGAGCCACACTGGAGAAAAAAAAATGGGCTTGAAATTTCGAATAATTTGCGATCAAAAGGCCAAATTACAATGGGCTTAATTAATATCAGCTGACTCAGAAGGCGGCGTCGAATAGGATCTCCAAATGACTTGAAATTTCTATCGTAAGTTCTCTGACTTACGAGCCACACTGGAGAAAAAAAAATGGGCTTGAAATTTCGAATAATTTGCGATCAAAAGGCCAAATTACAATGGGCTTAATTAATATCAGCTGACTCAGAAGGCGGCGTCGAATAGGATCTCCAAATGACTTGAAATTTCTATCGTAAGTTTAGGAGCTATTTTCTGAATTTATTAAATATCCTATTTATTTATTCAAACCGCGAGCTGACTGGATCCTCGGATCCGTCGAAAAGCCACGCGGCGCGCTCCTATTTGACGCCGCCTTCTGAGTCAGCTGCCACGCGTCCCGCCGTTTCGTTCCATAAGATCATCCGGCTTGATCTCCGCCGTTCATTCAATACACGCGCGGATGGACGACATCCGTTCATCGTTCCCGATGGCCTTAACCGAGAGCCGTTCATTTTAAAATCTTAATATTTCTCTCATTTCTCAAAGGATTTTGATGATTATTTTTTTAAAATGTTCGTCTTAAAGAGACGAATACATCTATATGGTAAACATGCTATGAACTATATGGTAACTATAGGGTAAACATGCTAGGAAATCAAGCCATTGTAAACGTAGAGCTCGCGAAGGCTCGAGAGAGTTAATGAGTTATACCTTTGCTCCGAGAGGTTGAGCCTCAATCAGAGATTCTTGACACCTTTGTTAGGTCCCAAAGAGCTTAGGGATGAAGTCTCTGGCTCTGGTGTAAGGTCTATGTATGATTTCGATCACAGCCGATTTTGGGTGTTGGTTGAGAGCTATGGTAGAGGCTCTGTGGAAGGGGGATTTGATGGGGCTT
>NW_018165730.1:55964-56859 GCF_001263595.1 Phalaenopsis equestris | reverse complement strand
TAACTAAGGGTGAACTAAGGGTCTCCTAAGGAAGCTCTCTGAGGAGTTTGGTAAGCTTTTGTGAAAATTTTTTATCACTCCACTGTTAATGGCTGTGGGGGTGAATTTTATAGAAATTGGCTAAGGGAAGGCATAGCCAGTCAATGGAGGGGTTAGCTCCACTGCTTTGGTGTCAAGCAGAGGAGCTCTTAGCTCAATTTGGGCTGAGGTGGCCTCTTGGCATGAATTTGGGTTTTGGCCTATGTGGGGGCTCACGGTTTTGGGTTTTAGCTTAGGTTAAGGTCGCTAACCAAGGGTAGGATCAGTGTTAAAGCTTATAATGATCAGTAAAAATGGCACCATAGGGTATGGACATGCGGTATGGCAAGTACATTGATTTAACATTGATTTAACCTCTCTTTATTATCCCTTTAAGAAATTTTTTTAAAACTTTACCCATGAGATAAATATCAAGCTTAACCATGGGTTTGTGACTGGCTTTAAACTCAACCCTAGAGTCTAAGATGAGTTAGGGTAAGGCTCATTTGACCATACCAAGCTCAATTGGTTTGGATTTGGCCATAAATCCAAAATGGTGAACATGACCAAATCTTTTGTTTGAACTAAGTTATGCATGTCAATTGCCCCAATTCAATATGTCATTTTGTGTAAGAGACCATGAGGAACAACTTTCAGGAAGGGTGAAAGTCATTTTGAGGTCAATTAGTTAATCAATTTGGTGGATTTTTTATTTTTGACCCATTTTAAGCATGTTGGGCTAAGTTTGGGTCAAACTTGGGCTAGACATGGGCTAAGCTCAAATTATTTATTTTGGTTGGTGCAAAACATCATAATGAACAATTTTCATGAAGGAAGAAAATTGTTTTGAAGTTGATTTGGTGGTCAATTTGGATGG
>NW_018165730.1:55227-55848 GCF_001263595.1 Phalaenopsis equestris | reverse complement strand
AAAACATCATTATGAACAACTTTCATGAAGTATGAAAGTTGTTTTGAAGTTGATTTGATGGTCAATTTGAATGGGTTTTGATGGGTTTGGATTTAGACCTAAATTAAGCCTTTAAGGGTCAAATTTGGGTCAAACTTGGGTTAGCTTTGGGCTAAGTCAAAATTGATTGTTGTGTTCGGTTACAAATGACCTTACAAAGGATTTTAAACAAAAATTGGATGCAAATTTGAGGTTTAGGGCATTCAACTGTTGAGATTTGGGGTGTTAGCCAATATTCTGTTGAGATTTGGGTTTAAGGCATTCAATTGTTGAGATTTGGGGTGTTAGCCAATATTGGGGTTTTGGTCAAAGATGGTCAAAGATGGTCAAATTGACCAAATTGGACCATGGTGTAGTTGGACAAAATGAAATTGGAAATATTTTTGATTTATTGGGATTTCTTTGGAGTTTTTGGAATATTTGGAATTTTGGGTCATGGAGGCGCATTTTGGTAATTTAGTCATTTTTGGAAATTTTTGGCAGTTTTGGCCAATTTGGATGTATTCAAAGTGTTCGGAATGAGTTTTGATCAATTTTGGGTATTTTGGCAAAATTTGAGAATTTTGGCCAAATTTGGGTTCC
>NW_018165730.1:51852-55017 GCF_001263595.1 Phalaenopsis equestris | reverse complement strand
AGGGTCAATCCTAAGGCCAAATAACCCTATAAGAACTCTTCTTGAGCTCCCCCATAATGATCTTACCTTCTAAATATTAGAGGTTAGGACCAATATGTGGAATCTCAAGTTGAGAAAAGAGAAGAGTTTTGAATTTCTAATGGTGAGGATACCTTTTCTAGTTTTCTAAGACTAGTCAATAGGAAAGTCCTATGGCTAGACCTAGGCTACTAAAGAAGTTTCTAGACCTCAACCAAAAGTGAGGTCAACACTCATGAACGAGACCGTGCAGAAAGGCCCCACAAAATCATGATGATCGATGTGTGGGGGAATGTAGCCACCCTCTTCATAAATGTTAATGATGCAACTTTTAGGAATGCAGGTAGCAGGTAGAATATTCCACTTGACCATTCTCTTGACCATCCATTTTATCCATTTTATCATTGGTTTTATCATTGGTGGCAGCGGATCCACTTGGTCGTATCTGCGGATTCCCCTATCTGTTATTCGTGAAGTTGTTCCAACAACCGCATTGGATGGTGATTCTTCCCTTTCCCCTCATCCATTTATTTGGCTCAGAATATGTCCTTTCCATGAGAGAATATGTCCTTTCCATGAGAAGCTTTCCATGAGAAGGCTCGCTTGGCCTCTATCCCTCAAATCAAAGATACAATCCAAAATGATTTTCTCATCAGTTTCAGAAAAAAACCATGGTATATAGCTCTAGGCCTTCCAATATGTTGACCAACTTCCCTTGAACTTCTTCATAAAACTCAAACTCTCTTTTATTCACCTGAGTTATTTTATAGTATTCCATCACACTAGGAGTCGGAAGTTGTAGCGGGAGTTCCTTCCTTCGAGCATTGGCGAGCACCCAAACTGGCGCTGGTTCATCCGGAACATGAGATTCAACCTCTAGTGGGATGTATGACCCTGGGCTCCATGGTATACATTTGTCTATCCCTAGTGGGATGTATGGATCATCTGTCGCTAAGTCTGAAGTCTGAGACATGTTAGTGCTTGAAATGTTTTATTCCAATGTACTGAAGTGCTGTAAATGTAGAACGTTGTAATCCAGGCATTCTACAAATGCGCTCATGACTGATGTCCCAGCTGGTACCTCAACATTGCATGTTGAGCAACCCTTGCATAATATATCTGAAACTGGGAGCACATCTGATTCTATCACAAATCTTGATTCTTCATCCGTAGTGAGCAGGCTGACAGAAGTTTTTCTCAGATCTGGATCTTAAATATGTCCCTCAGGAATGTGGGTAAGAAAATTGTTCACATCTCTCTAGCGTTTGCGTTCCTATCGCAGAAAGGCTCTATGCTTCTTTCGGCTGGCATTTGTGCGTTGCGTCTTGCAGAGCGGAGTACTCGGTAATCATTCATTACAGGAGGCTATCAGGTCCCCTGCTGGAGTAGCTACCATGGAGGGCAGACGGCTGGGCCCCTCCATCGGATCTCATTCCGCTATCACGTTTTTACCTTTGCATGACACATTGTCTTGAGTGGTTAACCTCAACAGTGGTGAAGGCAGTCCCTCCTTTTCTTTACTGCTAACTACGCCCATTAGAGGACCCTCGTAGTCCATATAAACTTTGTTGAAGTCCATGTTGAAATCTATGAGACCCCCTTGCGCCATCTCCTCATTCAGTGCGAGGTTCCAGCCGTCTTGGAAGGCAAAGATCAGCCTCTGTCCTGACATTTTTCTGCATACGATAGGAAAAACGTCAGTGGGCCGAAACTGGGCATGAACAAGAACAAAACAAAGTATTCATTAAAGTAAATTTTAGTTTGTTTGGTGAAGAGGATTATTCATTTTATGTGCAAGTTTCGTTTAATTTAGTAGGATATTTAATTTCAAAAGTAGAAAAGAGAATGTGTAAAGTTCAAAATTTTTTCTCAAAATTTTCATTATAATGAGGTTAATTACAAAATTTGGACCCAATCATAGACATTTATCAACATCATAGACTATATTGAGGTGAATTACAAAATTTGGACCCGATCATAGATATTTGGCCACATAAAACAATCAAAGTTTTCAAAGGGCAGAGGCAAGCAGCACTAAGCAGCGTCAGGTTGCGTAATAGGTTTTCAGATATCGTTCATTTATTGGTAACATGGGTCTTTCGCTCTGGAAGTCCACTAACTGGTAGGCTCCTTCTTCTGTATTATAAACCTTCTCAACGACAAATGGTCCCTCCCAAGTTGGCTCAAATTTTCTACCTATGTTACGACATGCAAGAATAGCTCTTTTGAGCACAAGCACGAGGTCACCAACTTTGAATGTCCTTGGGTGACCAATTTGTCATGGGCTTGTACCATCTTCATTGAGTAGAGCTCCAAATGTTGTTTTGCTTCCAGTCATGTTCCCTTGAGACTCTCCAGTTCTTTAAGTCTGAGTTTTGCACTTTCTTCTGTTGTGAGCTGGTTGGCAACGTCGACTTTGAGAGATGGTGTCTGGATTTCTAGCGGTAGCGCAGCCTCAGTCCCGTACACGAGCATATAAGGTGCACACTGAGTGGGAGTCCTGAAAGTTGTCCGGTAGGCGTAGGCCCATTCTAACAGCTTGTTATGCCAATCCCTTTTATTTTCATCCAGTGTTTTCTTCAAAATTTGTACCAGTGAAATAGTGTCTAGTGTTTTGTTGAAGGCCTCAGCTAGACCATTTGCTCTGGGATAGTAAATCATAGAGTATCTCCAATCTATCTCATGTATTCTAATAAAATTGTTGATCTTTGTGCTTTTGGAAGCTATCCCATTGTCAGAGATTATTCTTCACGGTGCTCCAAAATGGTAGACGATTTGGCTTTTGAAAAATTAAAGGAAGTGTTGTGCCGTAACCTCACGTAACGGTACTGCCTCTGCCCATTTGGAGAAGTAATCTTTAGCGGCGAGTATAAATCTGTGTCCTCTGGAAGATGGAGGGTCTATCAGACCTATTATGTCCGTGCCCCAACCCTCAAATGGCCACGAGGAAACAGTTGGATATAGCACATTCAAAGGCTGGTGTAAGACCACCCCATGCACTTGGCATTTGTGACATCTTCTGGCTGTATCCATGCAATTGGACATCATTGTTGGCCAATAATACCCGAGTCTTTTGATCTTCATTTTCATTTTTGGCCCTGACTGGTGAGCACCACACAATCTGGCATGTACTTCTTTGATAATATT
>NW_018165730.1:47385-51703 GCF_001263595.1 Phalaenopsis equestris | reverse complement strand
AGTATGCAAATATTCTATTAATGGCTTGCGCCAATCTTCGCTGATGTCTGCAAATATTTTTATTATGTCTTCTTTTCCAAGCTTGTGTAGAGTTTCGAAGTCATTCCGAGACAAGACTCATCTTCTTTTTCCTGTGACTTCGATGAAATCCTCTGGGGAACATGTCATTTTATTAGCGAGTTTTGCTAGAGCGTCAGCATGGGCATTATCTCCCTGAGGAATTCGGTAGAAAGTCACCTCAGAAATCTGCTCCAGGAGCTTCATCGTGTACTGATGGTACTCTGCTAATCTTGATTTCAGAATTTTGTATTGTCCGATGACTTGCTGGATGACAAGTTGAGAGTCACCATAGATTCCAATGTTTGTTATATCCATTGAGATTGTCAATTCCTGGCAATGTTCGTTATATCCATTGAGACTGCCACTTCCAACCCGGTGATTAAGGCTTCAAATTTTGCTTCATTGTTGGTGCACGACTCTGTCAGGTGGTATGAGAACGTCAACATACCCTTATCTGGCATGATAAAGATCAAACTGATCCCTGCTTGGCCTGGTATAACTGTGCTCGATCCTTTGTCTTTTTTGGCTGGCGAAGCACCATCGAAGTACATTTCCCAGCGCTGCACACTGGAAAATTCCATTTGTAATATTTGCTCATCTGGTAGTGGGTGTGCAGCGAGAAAGTCTACTAGTAACTGTCCCTTGATAGCACGGAGGGGAACAAAAGTTATATTAAATTGCAATAAGTTCATTGAGACGTCCGAAGGGTATTGTTCTGGTCATCAGATAATGCAACGGATTAACTTTTGAGATTAGGGTATTCTTATGAGAAAGCATGTATTGTCTAAGCTTTGAGCGACAAAAATTAACGTCAGACAATGCTTCTCAATAGTTGGATACATTATTTCCGTCGGGATCTAAGATAATAGAGAGCGTTTTCCTTACCCTCGTCATTGATCTGAGCCAGCAGAGCTCCGAGGGAGTCATCTAAAGCCGCGGTATAAAGTATCAATGGTTTCCTTGAGATAGGGACTGCCAAGACAGGAGGTGTCATTAAGATACTTATTTTCTGGCAGCTTTCTAGTATGCAAATATTCTATTAATGGCTTGCGCCAATCTTCGTTGATGTCTGCAACTATATTTATTATGTCTTCTTTTCCAAGCTTGTGTAGAGTTTCGAAGTCATTCCGAGACAAGACTCATCTTCCTTGTACTGTGACTTCGATGGAATCCTCTGGGGAACATGTCATTTTATTAGCGAGTTTTGCTAGAGCGTCAGCATGGGCATTATCTCCCTGAGGAATTCGGTAGAAAGTCACCTCAGAAATCTGCTCCAGGAGCTTCATCGTGTACTGATGGTACTCTGCTAATCTTGATTTCAGAATTTTGTATTGTCCGATGACTTGCTGGATGACAAGTTGAGAGTCACCATAGATTCCAATGTTTGTTATATCCATTGAGATTGTCAATTCCAGTCCGATGATTAAAGCTTCATATTCTGCTTCATTGTTGGTGCACGGCTCTGTCAGGTGGTATGAGAACTTCAACATACCCTTATCTGGCGTGATAAAAATCAAACTGATCCCTGCTTTGCCTGATATAACTGTGTCTGATCCTTTGTCTTTTCTGGAAAATAACAAAAGTTATATCAAATTGCAATAAGATCATTGACCATCTTTCTAGACGTCCGGAGAGTGTTGGTCGGGTCATCAGATATTGCAAGGGATTAACTTTCGAGATTAGGGTAATCTTATGAGAAAGCATGTAATTTCTAAGCTTTTGGGCGGAAAAAAATTAAAGCTAGACAATGCTTCTCAGTAGGCGGATAATTTACTTCTGTCGGTATTAGACATCGACTTAAGTAGTATACTACATTTTCCTTACCCTCGTCATTGACCTGAGCTAACAGGGCTCCGAGAGAGTCGTCTAAGGCGGCGGTATAAAGTATCAACGATTTCCCAATGATAGGGCTGCCAAAAGAGGAGGTTTCATTAAATATTGTTTAAAGTACTCGAAAGCCCGCTGACATTTCTCTTCCCAAATGAATTTGGCGTCCTTTTTAATTAATGCCGAGAAGGGCTGACACCTACCTGAAAGATTGGAAATAAAGTGTTTCAGATATGCCAACTTCCTTTGAAAGGAACTTAGTTGTTTCAAGGTTTTAGAGGGAGGGATTTACAAGATAGCTTTAATCTTATCCGCGTCGATCTCGATTCCCCGATGATGGACAATGAATCCTAGAAATTTCCCAGAGGTAACGCCAAAGGCGCACTTTAAGGGATTCATTTTAAGGTCATATCGTCATAACCGTTCAAACACGATCCTCAAATCATAAAAATGGTTTATTTTTCATTTACTTTTGATGACCAGATCATCCACTTAGCATTCTACTTGGTTGTGAATGAGGTCGTCAAAAATCTTCGTCATTGAATGCTGATATGTTGCTCCGACGTTCTTTAGTCCGAACGACATCACTGTGTAGCAGAAAATTCCAATCGGTCTTCTGAAAGATGTAAGTGCTGCATTTTCGGGAGCCATCTTGATTTGGTTGTATCCCGACGATCCATCCACGAAGGAGAAAATTTCATGTGTTGAAGCGATATCCACCATCTTCTCTGGTATAGGCAGTGGAAACTAGTCTTTTGGACATGCCTTGTTTAAATCTCTGAAGTCGACACAAATGCGGATCTGTCCATTTTTCTTAACGGGCACAATATTAGCCAACCATATGGGGTACTGTTCTTCTTTCATAAAGTTGGCGTCTATTAATTTCTTAACTTCGGCGATCACTTGTTGTTCTATTTCAAGGTGCATTCTCCTGGGAGCTTGTTTTACTGGGGTTATATTATTGTCCACCCCAAGTTTATGGACTGCAACCTCTACTGATAGTCCTGGCATTTCATCGTAGCTCCATGCAATGCAATCTTTGAATTTTGTTAATAGTTTGACCAATTCTGCAGATTCTTCATCATCAAGTAAAGAACTTATAAATGTAGGTCGGGGTTGTTCTTCAATCGCGAGGTTAATCTCTTTCAATTCATCAATAATAGAATTAATTTTCTCCTCAAATTTTGGCGGAACATTTTCTATTGGTTGATTAGTAGAGTCATCTTCTACATCGAGGCAATCCTCTCTGACTCACTAGTAACAACCATGCAAAATTTAGAATCATCGACCGGTCCAACTGTACCAAATATGAGACCTTCTTTTGAATTGGGAGTTCGACTTTTAGCATTCCATAGTTTTTCAAAAAGTTAAAATTTATCTTTTGGCATTTGTTTTGGTAAGTGTCCTTGTTGAATTAACTTTTAAACACAAGGCGAGAAGTAACCAAAAGGCAATTCAATTAATTCATTAGAATCAACATCCAAATTTACATGTTTTTCAAGCTCAGTAGAGGTAGAAGCACGGTAAAATTTGATCGGCTTTGAACCAACACTACGGACTTCCTTGACCTCTAAACTCTCGACCTTTTGCAGGAGAATCAGAGTAAGGGTTATAGTATTCACATAGTGGTTTATCCGATCATACATTATTTCATATTCATTCTTCTCTGTATCTTCTAGGGATATCTCATACCGAGGTTTCTTCTGCTTTGTCATCATTATCTCATCTTCAGAACTATCTTCATTACTAATGTTGATGGTTGGCCTAGTCTGTTTAACAATTAAATTGCTCTTTCCTCGTTCACGTCCCCGACCTCAACCTTGGGTGCGCGAACTAGAAGAACCCCCACCAACTTGTCGTAAGGGAGTGGTAGAAGGTTATTGGAGCAGAGTTAATTGGCTTCCTCTTTGTGATTCTTCTGAATCTTCCTCTTTTTTTGTGAGAATCTCGCGCGAGAAGACAGTCTTCTTTGGAGGCGCATAGTAGGCAGCATCTTCATGGATACCAACTTCATGCACTGAAAATGGTTGTAGTTCTCCCTTGATGCAATTTTCTTGACCGTCTTTGCGGTACTTGATGCACTGGTGTAGAGATGATGAAACCATATTGTGCTCATGAATCCATGGTAGACCCAATAGAGCGTTAAAAGAGGTCTTGGCCTCGATGATATGAAATTTAGCGGTTGTCACAAGTTCTCCAACCTTCACAAGTAATGTAATTGATCCAAGGGCTCTTTCTCCCGTTTGGTTGAATCCTCTTAACATCATCTTATCGGTCGTAAGCTCTTGAGATTCAATATCCAAATAGGCCAATGTTCGTAGGCTCATCAAGTTAATAGATGCTCTCGGATCCACTAAAACTCTAGATAACACAAATCTGCCGATGTTGACGGAGATGTAGAGCGGACGGTTGTGGTCGGTGGTACCGAGCA
>NW_018165730.1:42978-47325 GCF_001263595.1 Phalaenopsis equestris | reverse complement strand
GCGTCGTAGATGATTAGTCAGGCAGGCAACTTCTTAAGATGAGCTAGTACATTGTAATCTACTTTGTATGATCCTCCAAATTTATCTTGATTATGTGGTTCTTCCACTGGCGGAGGTGGGGGTATCTCTTCTCGAGCCATTATATGTTTTCCTTTGTCTGTTGAAGTTGTTCTTGGTGGAAACACTTTTCCGCTCCTTAAGTTAACTTATGTGATTTCTTCTTCTTGAGATATCATTGTTGAATCTTCCGGTGTCTCTTACTCTCCATCGGAAAGATCTAAGTTGATGGCAAGCGGTGTACCATGATGTTCGAGAACTGGCTCCTCGTTATCGGGACTGTCGTAAGTGATATCATTGATGTCTTCTTTAGACTTGACAACGAGTTCATCAGACTCAAGTATGATTTGAGGATCATTTTAGGAATCGAGATCGCAGCTAGATTGGTCATAATCAGTTACATTTTCACCAGAAACAGTCAAAACGTAGCCAAAATCAAAATCATTATAATCATAAGATCCCGGAGGGTCAAAAAGATAATCATATAAAGTCAAGGGTTCAAGGATTTTCTTCCGTACATCCGAGACAACCAATCTAGTAGAGGCAGCCCCTATCCTACCCCCTATGCTATGCAGTGATGCTTTTCTTCTTCATGCTCTTTGTCCTTAATGATGATTGATCTTCTAACGAAATCTTCATCTCAGGCTTGGTATGTTGTGGATTCTGAATGGAGGCTTGTTTTGATGCAGACCATATCTTGTTCAATATTTTCTTGGACGATCTGCTCCAGACCTCATTCCATTCTTCTTCGGTATTCGTAGAAGCTTGAGAAGGTATTCATTGAAGCTTCTCTTGATGAATCTTGTATGTGATTAAAGACCCTCTTGAGTTCATCCCAAGTTGTACTCTATCCATATGTTCCGGCGTACGGATCAATTGAGGAGATTGACTCAGCTGAAATCATGTTTATGGAACCTTTTTTAGATTCTTTTAAATATTCTTTTGGGAATGTAATGTTCTCTACCCTGAGGTTCCTCTTGAGCCAATCCTTAAAGATGAAACACTTGTCTATGGTGTGCCCAAGCAACCGGTGGTAGGCCAATAATTTGGTTCATTCTTCTTATCCACCTCCTCGGGCTTCTTTGGATCAGGTAGTTTGAATTCTGGTTTCTTCATCAGACTTTTGAATATTTTAGGTATGGCTTCATCCTTGAAAGAATACACAACTTTCTGTCGCTCTAACAAGGATATTATTTTACCCACTGTTCGAGGTGATCCCTCCTGAGGCGGCCGTTGGTTGGATTGACTTCTTTGTTTCTGAGAGTATTGTGACGAAGACTGGCGATGTTCTTCTGCATATATCTTTATCGGCTGCTTTCCTTTGTTGACAATCGCGACTACTCCTGATTTCTTTTCGAACACCTTGGTCAACTTAGCATTTTCATGCGGCTCCATGTGCTTCATTTCTTCTTGAAGAGTGTTGGCTTTACTGAGTAGCTTCTCGAAGGATTTGATGGTGATTCCCTTAAGCATTAAAGCTACTGGCCCATGAATGCTCTTGAGTAGAATCTCAATCGCTTGATGTTCCTTTAGCTGAGGTTCACATTTCATGCTAAGATTTCTCCACCTCAAAATATAGTCTGCCAAAGTTTTGCTGGGCTTTTGCTTGAGCTCTCTGATAGACACATGGTGTTGCGCCCTAGCAAACCTTTTCACAAATAACTGTTTCAACTCCAAAAATGTTTTAACTGACCCATTGGGCAAGTTAGCGTACCAGTCAAAAGCAATTCCTGACAAGCTGCTGACGAACTGCTGGCAGAGTAGAGCTTCATTATTTCTCGTGTTGCTACAACTAGCTCGGAAATGTGTTATATGCGGACTGGGATTTTTAGTCCCATCAAATATCTTGAAGTTTGGGGCCACAAAACCCTTGGGGAAAGGTACGGCATCAAACTCCTCTGGGTAGGGTCTACCCTTCAAAATTGATGCACCGCCGATGCACCGCCCTTAGAATTGATGTACCGCCCTTGGATTGGGCTAAGGCATCCCGCACTTGTTACTTGAATTCCTTTTCTGGCATTCTGACATGGCACCTGGCGAATAATCTTTCTTTTGTTGTTCATCTTAGTCTACTGAAGTAGCCTCTCTTCTTTCATTTGTGATGTGTATGATTTCTGGCTGATTAATCTCTGGAGAAGCCAATCTTGGTGCTTGTGATTGCCCCTGAATGGTGGCCATGGCGGTCATAGCTGCAATCATCTCTTCTATCCTTTTCTCCAGTAGATTGACTTGCTCATACCTTAGGAGGATAACCCTATGCAGCTCATCTACGGCATTCTCTTCGGTGTGAGATTGAACCTCACGCGTAGATGTGGTAGCTCTTGTTTCGATCACATGGACATCCATGAAATCCTCCTCCAGGGAAACATCAAAATCTTTATTGTCGTTATCGATAGAAACTCCGGGCTCTCGAGCTAACTCGGAAATCTCAATCCTGAGTTTCTCAACTTTCTCTTCAATTATTGATTCTTTGATTACTTTAAGATCTGGAGGACCATAATGGATATCCTCTACTTGTTCCTCCATCTTGCTGGCTATTGTCGCGATGATGTCAAATATTTCATGCATTGGTTTTACTTCCTGTCCTACAGGCTCACTGAACTGTATCGGTGCAGCGGACTTGAGTAACCATACCCATCAAAGATGATGTCTTAGGACGGGGTGTCTTAGTAGAAAGATCGGTATGTCAAGGGAAGGTATGCTCCCCATGGTGTAGACCGGCTACAATGTCAGGTAATTGCTTTGTCTTTATTTCTGGGATTGCAGGAATGACGGGTAAGATCTTCGGACCCAGTCTTGACTTAACCGGTTGACGGCCTGTTGTGGTCCTAGTGGTATGATCAAGTATGTTCAGTATTAATCACTGCGGTATCAACTCTGTTACCTAAACGGAACCAAATGGGAATGCGAGTAGGTGGTACTCCAGTTGTCTTACGGGATTGTCTGACGGATTTGACGCCCTTCAAAATTTCCTTCTTCATGCGAGGGGAATATGCATCTCCCATTCGTTTAAGTAACTCACTAACCAAACATCCTTCTTTGGTGGCAAGCCTTCTAAAAATTGCATTAACTACAGTGATAGGAGTGAACTTCTTTCTCTCCTCACTGTGTCCATGAAGTGACCGTAAATCTTTCAAATACTCTCATATCCATCGGTATTTGTCAGAGGATGGAATCTACTCCCTCGTAGCAGTGGAAAAATTTTTGGTAGCATTTCTTCATCTTGATGAGGCTTGGGTGCCTCTTCAGGAGCCTGGGCTTTAATGGACCTTCAAACTCTTCTGTTGCGATTCCTCCTTTGAGTTTGGGTCCGTGGTACATTCCTTGAGCTTGGCCTAATTTCAAACATGGGTGGTGGGAAAGTTAATCCCTCAGTCAGATCTTCAACAATCACCACTTCCTTCCCCTTAGCAGCAGCGGGGATAGCAAGTTTGGTGGGTGCCATGACGGCAACAGTTTTAGCCTTCTTGCAGGCAGGGAAGTCTTAAAGCAGTTCAAACTGAACTCTACAGATGGCTCTGGTATTTCCGGAGTGGCGATCTTCATTACCACAAATGGGGCTTTCCCGAGGATGACCTCGAGATCTTCAAAGCTGGCTCCAAATTTGATGGTAGGAATTTGATGGTAGGGGAGTGATGTTGCGAGCTTCGTGACTTTTCGGCAGGTTGCATGAAAAAGTCAGCGTCGGGTAGGCCATTGTAGCAGGCTTTAAAAATAGAAAGTTTTAGGGTTAGCTATATGGCCAAAAAAAAAACCTCATAATCTTTAGTGCAAGCACTGAAAATAGAGGTTTATCTATAGACCGGGCGGGTCTTAATTTATGAGTATATTTTTAAGGAAATTAAGGGGTGTAAAATTTAATTAATGTAAGAAAGTTTCAGAGTGCGCACAGCACAACACAATTTTGTTTAATTTGCGGAATAGCAAATCAAATTTGGAAGGGAGATGTGAAATATTTTAGGACCCAGTGCGGGACCCAATTAGCGGCAGAAAATGCCCAGGTGAAACTAGTCCAGCGACACACCTATTGGGGATCTGACCCCATATAAAAATTTAAAGAGTCCTTAATGGCCTTCTGAACCCCTCTGTTCAAAAATGGTTGAACAGCTAGTCCTGAAGTCCAAGGAGTTGACTGTACCTTCCCAAGACAGAAATGGGTAAAGTATGTCAATAGAAGAAGGGTAATTTGGTCCAAGAGGGACATGGACACATTACCGATATACGAAGATAATATTTCTTGATTAATATGGAGAGAGAAGCTAGTCCCCAGCGGAGTCTCCCGAAGCTGTC
>NW_018165730.1:33622-42379 GCF_001263595.1 Phalaenopsis equestris | reverse complement strand
TTTCATCCTGCCAATTTTATTAGTTAGGGCTTATATTCGTGTGAAACAATCACACAAATAGCCTGGAAGATATAAGGATTTAGGTTGTGACGAACGACAACCTCGGAATCCTAAGCAAGTTAGGGCTAATATTGTATAACAGGGCTATGCAAAGGCCTAAAGATGATGTGAGGATTTACGTTGCATAAGCAAGCAACCTCGAAGTCTTATGGCTTTGTTGTTTAAGTCTAAGGAAGGAAGATTAGTTTAGCTGGGGAAGACAGGTTTTGCTGTTGAAGATGGTCGTGCTTCCCACCATGCTAGCTTCAAGTTCCTCACCGCAACGAGTTTGAGTTTTCTCGTGTGTCCAGTTATAATGTCAAATCAGGTGGCCCTATGGTTGAAGTTCTTTAAATTTTATGAGGGCATATTAAAGTTGATTATAGCGACACCGGTTAGGATCCTACGGTTCCCTCGTTCCGGCACCACTATTTTCTATTGAGTTCACTTAGTCCAAATGAACTTACTAAACCCAACTTAATGAGTTTCATAATTTCATTTAAACCATGGGAAGCCTCGTTAGCAACCGTAGGTTACCTCCTCTGAGGGATTCCCGATCATCTGATAGAGACATCTTAATTTAATTGCATTTGTAGTTTTATGTGATGTTTGTGATTAAATTTTGAGTTGTTTTATATTTTGAATGTTGTGGCTGTGAATTTTATCTTGGTTGGTTTTAGTTTTAGATTTGGGCTTTGGTTTTGGTTAACATGCAAGTTTATGTTGTTTTCATACATGAAAGTATATAAAGAAACAACGTAAGCATAAAGAGAAGCATGTAAGGAAAAGGCACAAGAAATACGGTACTGTAAACTGTAAAAGCGTACCTGGCGAGTCTTCTCGTTCCACCACCGGAAACTTAAAAATGCATGTGAGGGAATTTATGAAGAGCAGGAAAAGTGAATTTCTGGTTGTTTTCCTAACTCTATGTTTTATTTTAGTGAGTCCTTAAAAGTTTAATTAAGGATGATTTCATTGAGCAAAGTATATTAAGTTTAATATACCTCTGAGGTATCCAACAAGTTCCAACAAGTTAGGAGGAGGAAGAGGAGGAGGAAGCAGGTCCATGCCTCCCTCTCACGAACTGGTGAAAATCCTCTAGTCCATTTAAGCTTATTATGTTTCTTTAATGATTCATCCTATGAATACTTCTAATGCTCAGTGAACATTGATGTCTTAATTATCCCTAAGAAAAGGGTAATTATCATGTATCATTTAATTTAAAAATTATGTGAGTGAATTCCCTTAAAATGGCCTAAAGGAGAAGTTAGTGTAACCTAAACACTTAGCCAAATTTTAATCGTAGTTAGGCTTAGTGGTGTTTTCAAGGATGTTTGATTTAGTTATGTTTATTTTACTAATTCTCATTTAATCAATTTTGATTTAACCTAACTCACAACTAATGCCTTAAGACCTAGGTGAGTGTCTTAATTAGTTTTGAAAAGGTTAAGCTTTAAGTGGTCATGATTCATGATTTGGATTTTTTTTATCAAATAGGGGTATTAAATTAATTAATTATTGACTTCAAAAAGTTATACCGTTAGGTCCAAGGTTCATTTTATTTTAATAAACTTCTAAATTTTAATAATTTAGAAATCTATTAACTTATCTTTTTCAATTGGGAAAGTGAGGTTGGTTTCTACCAATTAACCCCTCATGTTTCAAACATCAAATAAACTGATTAAGATCAGAGGTTACCCATTTCCCTCCTCGAATTAAGCCTAAATGTTAATTAAGGCTAAATTTCTAAAATCACACATTTGCCCCTAAGGCTTTAACACTTCATAATTTGTCAAATTTTCAAATGAATTTAATTCAAATGACTTTGAAATTTTTATCCTACCTCATTCATGGGACATTTAAGACATCAGAGGAGAAAATGTGCTTTTACAAAATTTAAATAATTTTATATAATTATTTTCATGCAAAAATAGGATTTTTCAAAGAAAATTCTTAACCTGACCAAGATACATTATAATCACTTGAAATTTTTACTATAGGTAGACCTAGACTAGAGAAGCCTTTAGACAAAATTTCATAATTTTTTTGAATTCTTTGTGATTTATTATATTTATTTTAATTCTTGGGCTATTTAATAAAAAAATAAAATAGTTTAAATTTTAAAAATCAAGTTTTGTATTTTTGAAAAATCTCTCTAAGGTTAGACAACTCAGAGAAGCACCTTTTATATATATTTTTTTTATTTTTCTTTGATTTATTGGAATTATTTTAGTGAAAACTCATTTTTAGCTTTTTCAAAATTATTTTTAAGCTTTGAAATTCAATATCTTTATTTAGAAAATCAGAAAAAATATTTCAATTGTTCCTAAGTGATTAGGAAGCAATTTAGAACATTTCCATGAGTTTTATTATTTTTGTGATTTTTATGAATTTTTTATTATTTAAAAATCAAGTTTTTATTTTAACTATATTTTTATTTTTATTAAATCTCCCTAATATCAGAGAACTCAAAAAACTAAGTTTCATAATTTTTAAAGTTGAATTTTTATTTTTAAAAATCATTTAAGTGTCAAAAGTGGTATTTATCTTTAAAAAATCAACTTAAGTTATCAAATGTCAACTTAAGTTTTTAAAATTTTTATAGTGAGTTCTCTAGATCATAAACCACAGTGGAGATAAAAAATCAAGTCATTTAAATGATCATATCTCTAGATCATAAACCACAGTGGAGATAAAAAATCAAGTCATTTAAATGTTTATATTTTCCAAAATCAATTATCTTATTGATTTAGTGGTCGTAAAATTTAAGTTCATTTTAAATGACTTGACCCATGAATTTATTTCGAAAAGCTTCTCTAGTTATGGTGGACCTTCCAAGATTTTCTTAGAATTTTCTAATAAATATGCTAATTTTCATGATTATTTTAAGGAAATAATGTGCAAAAACTTGAAAAAGATGGATCTATGTACAGGAACCTCCTCTATCTTTGGAAAAATCAGAGGATATTTCTCTTAACATAGGCTACACCATGCCAAAATTTCAAGCCAAGGTGATGTGTCAATATGCATAGAGAATCAAATGATTCTAAACAGTGTTTAATTAATTAAAAATATTTTATGCATCAAATGAAATTGTAATTCATTCCACATTATTTTTCTTTATTCACTGAGAAAGTGGGTATCTTTATTTTATTTTTGTGATTTTTCTACACAAAGTTATGGATTTTTGAAGTTTAGGGAGTTGAATAAATAAGAAAAGGCCCCTATTTTTCTACTTATCCATGTCAACCTCGTACGGGTCGAACAGGCCATGTGTAGCTGCCTGATTGGGGCTGCCAGCCAACTCATTCCTGCCCATGTCGGACCGCGCTCTGTTCGACGAGATCAGGGCCACCCAATCAATACACACTCGATCTGACGGTCACGAGTCATCGTCCCAAATGAACTGGACACAAAAATTTTCTATTTTAAAACGCTAATATCTCACTCTATTCTCAACAAAATTAAGTGATTTTTTTTTAAAAATTCTCGTATTGACTAGTAAAACACATCCATAAAGTTGATAAACCCTTAAATTGACTTTATATTCATGAATAATAAAAAGAAGCTCGGTTTAAGGTTAACTTTGAATATCATGGTCCAAGAAGGGTAACCTCAATTGGATGCTTGTAGAAGCTTTATGTGGGTGCCAGAAGCCTAGGGATGGAGCCTCTGGTTGTGGTGAAATGCCTAGACTCAAATTCAACCAAGGCCGATTTGGGGGTTTGGTCGAAGTCCACCTTAGGGTGGCCGGATGATGGGGCTTTTGTGGGGGATCTTCTTCTCTTGATGTTGGGATGGTGTGGGTGCCATTAATTTGAATTTGGTGGAGGTTTGGAGGATGTCCTGTTTTGGCCATGAAATTGAGCTCCAAAATTGAACTCGAGCAATGACTTTGAGTGGCTAGGGAAGGTTTGTTTAAGCTCAAGTGGTCTCCAGGAAGCTCTAGAAGAAGTTTTACTGAGTCTCCCCAAGGAATTTCAAGCTCTCTCATATTTTTCCATGGAGGGGGAGTTTAAATAAAATGGCCTAGGCTGGCTGCCAGGGCCAATTGAGGGGTGCATTTGGTTGCTTATGTGGAGGGCAGAAAAGCTCCAATGAGCAGCTGGGCTGATTTGGCCTTTGAGTTTGAATTGGGTGAAAATCCCTTGTTTTGGCCATGGTTTTGGCCATTTTCTAGCCACCAAGGTGGCTGGCCGGCCAGACATTGGTCACCTCATGGCTAAGGGAAGTCAGGGATGGCTAATGATGATTATCTCCCAAGGGTAAGTGATGATGTTGGAGATATTTCAAGTTAGGTCCAAAAATGGGTAAAATCCCTTAATTTGGGGATCCATTGGTCCATACCTTGTCATGGTGATTTTAGGAGGGTTTAGTCTGGTCTTTAGGAAGGTTTTGGTGGCTGTGAAATCATTACTTTGGTGGCATAAACATGGTTAGGTCAATTTTTGGTGAAAGGGTCCAAGTGAGTGCAAATGACCAAAAATTGGGTTTGGTCTAAGCTAGCCATGTCAATTGGCCTAATTAACTATTGAGTTTGGTGTAGATGATCACAAGGAAAAACTTTGGTGAAGGATAGAAGTGGTTTTGAGCTCAATTGAAGGGTCAATTTGAGGGAATTTTGAATTTTAATCAATTTGGTCATGTTGGGCTAGGCTTGGGTCTAGCTTGGGCTAGCCTTGGGCTAAGTCCAAATTGATTGTTGTAGATGGTCAATAGGGACATCATGAGTAGTTTTAAACATGAATTGGATGCCAATTTGGAGGTTAAGGATATCAATTGGGTGAAATTTGGGGAATTTTGATTCAGGCCAAAATCAAATGGATTTGAGGCTTCACCAAGGCCAATTTATGGTTAATTTTGATGTATAGGAATGTTATAAAGATTTTTCAACATTAATTGGGGCCAATTGACTAGGCCATGGGTTCAATTTGGTGAGATTATGTCATGTGGCCAAAATTGGGGCTTTAACCTAACTCAAATTGGGCTCAAATCATGGGCTAATTAGGCTTGGATATTGTTTAGTTTGGCCATATCAAAAGTAAGTTTGAGTTTAGGATTGAAATTGAGGTCAATTGAGATCAAATTGATGGACATTTGAGTTGAATTTAGGGAAATTTGGGCTTTTAAAAGCAAATTTGGGGGTTTTGATCAAAGATGGTCAAATTGGCCAAATTGGGTCATGTGGTAGTTGAGAGAAATGAAATTGGGAATATTTCGGGTTTATTGAGATTTTTTGGGAATTTTTGGAATTTTTGGGATTTTGGGCTATGGAAGGGTATTTTGGTAATTTGGCCATCTTTGGAGATTTTGGGTAATTTTGGATAATTTGGAGGTTTTCAAAAGGTTTGAAATGAATTTTGATCAAATTTGGGTATTTTGGGTAAACTTGGAAATTTTGGCAAAGTTTAGGTTTTCTAGGGTGTTTAGGTAATTTGGGGTGTTTAGAGGGAAAAAGGTAGGTTGGGTATCTCGGTAGAGTTGGAGTGCTAACTACCATCAACAAGCCATGGACCAATGGAAACCCCATTTTGGGTCCTCTATGTAGTGGTCTTAGCTAAACCAGCCCTAGGGCTAGTAGGTTTAGGGGACCATCTACATGAGTATCCCAAAATATCAAGAGACCTAGGCTAGAAATTTGAGTTCAGGGTTGTGAGTGATTATGGGTGCAGATAACTATAGTGAGTGCCTGAGCTCCAGACCAACACCCAGGGTCAACCTTAAGGTCCAACAGTCTTAAGGGTGACTCATATTGAGTTTCCCCCATAGTGACCCCACCTACTAAGTATTTAGAGGTTCAGACGAATATGTGGAACTTCAAGTTGAGTAGAGAAGAGTTTGGAATTTCTAGTGATGAGGGTGTCTTTTCTAGTTTTCTAAGAATAGTTAATAGGAAAATTATATGGCTAGACCTTAGGCTACAAAAGAGGGAAAAACTAAACCTCAACCAAAAATGAGGTCAACAAAACATTTACTGGCCTTAATTTTTACCGCCCAGAAGCTCAGTCATTACATGCTCTCTCATAAGATCACCCTTATTTTGAAAGTTAATCTGTTGCAATATTTGATGACCCGACCAACAAATTCTTGGCATTTAGCAAGGTTGCACTGATTTTATTGTAATTCGATATAACTTTTCTGCCCTTTTGCGCTATCAAGGGTTAGATTTTAGCAGATTTTCTTGCAGCACACCCACTTTCAGTTGGGTTGCCTCTCAATTATGATCTACTAGATGAGAAGATACTACAAGAAGAGCTATCCGGTGCCCGACATTGGGAAATGTACTTCAAAGGAGCTTCGTCAGCCAGAAATGATAAAGGTTTGCAAACAATCATACCAGGAAAAGCTGGGATTGTCTAATTTTTGTTACCTTGACCAAGGAATGTTAAGGTTCACCTACCACATGACAGAACCATGCACGAATAATGAGCCAAAATTTAAAGCTTTGATTGTCGGATAGGATTTGGCAATATCGTTGAACTTAACAAATATTGTCATCTATGGTTACTCAGAACTCATCAGTCAAAAAGTTGTCGGCCAATTGACAGCGACTTTATATATGCATAAAAATACAAGAATTTGATACTGCTGCTAGAAGATTTAAATCCCCAGCAACGGAGCCAAAAACTTGACAGCGGTTATAGATTTGATAAAGATGTGTACAAAATATTCAATAATTGCAAAGTCACGCTTATCAATGCAATTATATGTATCGCTCAAGTAATACAGGGCTCTAATGGAGTCCTTGATATCGATCCCACAGGGAGTAATATTAGAGGCTACAAACTAAGATTTAAAAGATCAATACTTAATCACAAAAATATAGTTCAAATTGCATATTTGTCACTGATAGGCAATTGAAATAAAAATGTAATTTTAATAAACTCTCAATTAACTAATTCTACTAATATAATTTCTAATGTGAAGTTCAATATATAAGAAAGCATCCTTCTCCTTGTCAAGAAATTTAAGTGAATGGATAAATTGAATCAGTTCAAATTGTATTGTGCCAAATAGGAGCATACCTATTCTTTACCCTTTGGACCAGGCATAAAGAACATTGACTAATCCTATGCTTGGTTACTAAATCTACGGCTAGGCTGGGAGTATACCGACTCTCACTTCGGAGCTCCCATGTTCCCCTTGCCTGAGGGCTAACATCTACACTTCAGCACCCAAATGATTGGATCAAATTGAGGATTTTAGTCTGTCACCCTAAAATCCCTAATTCTACGCTTGATAATTTTTATTTACCTATTTATTTGCACCCAACTTTCAAGGACTTTCACCTCCCTGAATCTTGGATGTAATCTTCACTTTAGTTGTAAAACTCAACATATTTTAACAAATCAATTGGCCAGAATGAAAGTAAATTAAGATTGAAGTGAAAAGATCATCACAACTTCTTTAACATTCTCATGGATCAACCAATTCAAATCACCATTTCAAAAAATCTCAAGACAAGGAGAAAGATAGAGAAAATTACTCAGAACTCATGGAGAAGATACAAAAAAACTTGAAATTTATATATAAAATCAAAGTCATACAAACTTTAATAAGTAAATACCACTTATCTCTAATTTCTCCCCAAACAAACTCCTTGAAGTTCCTCTGAATCTCTTCCTTTCTTTACAGCACACAGAATTCTCCTTCAAAGCGACAAGGAGGAAGAAATCTCTCACTTTCCTTCTACTCTTACAGTCTCTCGAAGAATTCGTCACATTACTAACCCTAAATTACACTCTCTACACTCTAATGGGCACCACAACAACAAAGACTCAGTGGACACCCTTTTTTTTGGCCTCCAAATGTTTCTCTTAAAGTTGTAGAAGAGTTTTCAAGAGTTGCTTAAGCATCCCTTCAAAAATCATCCACATTCAATGCATCTGTTGAGAGAACCGACGTGCTCGCATTGCCATCGCGGCCTCGATGGCTGCGTCAGCGACCTTCTAGAATATTTGATTTCTGCTCTCTCGGGAAAAACCCACCGTCGGCGCACCCGCCGTCGGCGACGTAGAGCTCGTCGTCGGTGCCCATGTTCAAATTTTCATATTTTGGTCTTTTTTGCTCCAAATTCGCTCCTTTTTGCATCTTTTTGATCTAATGGCCATAATTCAACATACCTGCAATAAAACATCAAAAATATATTTCTTTAAAGTGCAATATCATCAAAATCAGTGTAAAATAGGTATGAAAATCTCAACATATTTTCCTTTGGTCAAAATCCCCCAAACTTAATTACTGCTTGTCCTCAAGTAATATTAGTACTATAAACAGTTATGATCTACTGTAGTAAAGTTTTAATTCATAAATACTATAAGTTTGATTTAAGTAAATATCATAGTGAGATTTTCAGAAAAATTTAAAGTAATTGAATTAACTTTGTAGGTACAAGACTATCTAGTCATCAAGTTTAAGAGTTCTAGTTTTCTATTCATTTCAAGAATGACTATATATTATAATATCAAGTCACTTAGAATATTCAAATGATAGGAGCTTCATGAGAACACTACTAGTAAAAGATGCTAATCCATAAATATAAGTTAAGGAATGTATTTAGGTTTTCCCTTTAGGTAGGTCCAAGTGAAGCCAATTTTTTATTAGGCATCTCCTCAAGCTTCTCTTCATTTATATATATATTTAGGATTTCAGACCCATTAGTCTTACTTCTGTTATCTCAAAGATAATCAGTAAAATCTTGGTCCAAAGACTACAGCC